>NC_029778.3:0-32384 GCF_000817695.3 Arachis duranensis
TGGTGTTCTTCCAATTCTAGCTGAGCTTACTTGCCACCATGATCCAATGAGATTTTTAGTCTTTCCAAAGATTTAGCATCAAATGAACTGATTTTGATTCTGTTTTTCTAAGCGTTAAAATATAAAACTGCCTTACTGTCTTAATATGTTGAATTTTGAGGGATTGAGTCCTGATGCATTGTTTAGTTTTGGAAATATTTTTATTATTGGTATCAATTCACTGTTTTGATTTTTTTAGTATTACATAGCGCAAGTGACACAGTTATCTTTGTTGCTATAAACCACTAGGATTGATTCCTTGCTCAATTTTTTCAGTTTTGGAAGGCTTTAAGATTTAAGAAGGTGGTTGAGTTGTTGACCTCTGCTGCCGATGATGCTAAATCTTTAATTGATGCAAGTGATAGACTTGTATTATATATTGAAATTGCTCGTTTGTATGGTAATCTTGGGTACCAGAGAAAAGCTGCCTTCTTTTCTAGGAAAGTTGCTCAGTTATATCTTCAGCAAGAAAATTGATTGGCTGCAATTAGTGCTATGCAAGTTTTGGCAATGACAATAAAAGCGTATCATATTCAAAGTAGATCCTCAATACCAGATCATTCTCAGAAAAAATGTGAGTTTACAACATTGAGCTATATATCTAGTGTCAGAGGTTTTGTATCTATACTTTTCCTTCCTGATTATTTAAATACTCAATTGTTAATGTCATGTCATGCAGTGCCTTAATACGAAGAAATTTTCTGTCTTGAAGTTTCAAACACAGCCTAAAGAGGTCAGTTTAGGATTGTCACAATACACATATTTCATAACAATTTGATCACCGGTGAAAACTCATATAGCAAATAATTCTTTCCAATGTGCTTATTTGTGAAGGAAAATAATTCTTTCCTGTTAATTTTACTTCTTGTCCTTAGTATACTATGCTATCATTTAGGCTGGGCTTAAGAGGTTGATGACTGATGTACTAAGATAGGTTTATTTGATAATCCTCATTTTATTGTCTTTTCAGAGTGCAATGAAAAACAGCTCTCTTCAGATTGCTGTTCATGAACAAGAGAAGGCTAATAAAAATCTTGAGACTGGCTGCAAATCAGGAGGTTTGCATAACCTGTTTTAAGGCTTTGTTTATACTTTATATTGCAAAAAGGTGTAATTGTTAATGCTATTTGACTATTTGTTTATCCAGCGACAAAAAGAAGAACTCCATGCTAAAATTATCCAGCTTGAAAACAATTGGATATGAAACAAAAATTGGAGTTGGAGATTCACCAACTAAAAGGAAAATTAAATGTCATGAAGCACATGGAAGATGATGGAGATTCTAAAGTTTTGAATGTGATGGATATTTTATGTAACGAATTAAGAGATAAGGAACAGTCACTTCGAGAGATAGGGACATTGAATCAAGCACTAATTGTTAAAGAGCGTAAGAGCAACGATGAGCTGCAGGATGCTCGAAAAGTATTGATTAGTGTAAGTTCTTTGTTTTCCCTGATAAGCGCATATTGAAAAGTATTCCAAAGTGCATATTTTTTTTTTTGAACTACACTGTAAGCGCATCTGTTCAATCAGGTCCTGTTTTTTTTAATACTTTGATATCTGATTTCTTGGCTATCATTGGAATATGACCCGGTCATTTTATAAACACAGGTTTTGCTTGTTGTCAGCTCAATAAATTCTTATATGAATCAGATAAGATATTAACTGATTGATGAAACTATCCTGTATGAACCACAACGAAAGAAATAAAAATTTCCTTGGAGATGAAATATACTTTGTTTTAAATTAAGGTTTCTTTTATAGTGCATTCTTTCTCTCTCTCTTTTTTGCCAAAAGTTTAATTTATTCAGTTAGAAATCAAGGTAACAAAGTAACTCCATTAAAGTCAAAACTTATTTATTTGATATCTAATTAAAATGTCGCCCAATTGATTATTTCTAATTCATAGGTCTCTAAAACTGTACCTATAGAAGAGACCAGCAATGCTGGCTTGTAATGGTGCAACAGTCATATTGTGACGATATTCAGTTCTCGTCTGTTACCTGACTTGTGGCTCATGGATTTTTATGCTCTGAACATTGAAACTTCCTTTCCTTTCTCCATGGTTTCTTATATTTTAAATGTTTCAGGGAGTTAAAGACGTGTACTCGTGGCAATATTGGTGTGAGGAGAATGGGGGAACTTGATATTAGACCGTTCGTTGAATTTATGAGGGAAAAGATATAATGATGAGGAAGCAGAAGAGAGAGCTTTAGAACTGTGTTCATTGTGGGAAGAGTATCTTAAGGACCCAGACTGGCATCCCTTTAAAATCAGCACAAGTGATGGGAAACATCAGGTGCGCCTTTGCTAATCTTATAGATCTATTGAAATATTTTTTTTCTTGATATCGCTCTTCAGTCTTAATAGAATATTTTATCTTTCTTTTACAGTTTTGCTAAAGGGAATTTGTTAAGGTGTTTAATGTAAAAATAACTTATTATAAAAACTAAAACTTTGTAGTTTCCAATGCTTTTATAGTGTATTTATTGAAGAACTTTTTTTAAAGATTTATACTCTATGTAACCCAATAGCCTTCGTTTATTAGCATTCCATTTATCCCATTATTTTATTGATGGATGAAGATAATAAATATCCATGATAGCTGCTTTGCTTGAAACAGCAGATGAAGAAGAAGCTTTGATTCATGTACCATAAGGTTTGTTTGTGAATTGCGTTTGGAAGAGAAGGGAGGGGACGGGAAAGCTTGTCGTGTAAATTTTACACCCTTCAAAACCCTTCCTTCCCCATAGCCATCCAACCTCTAGGTTTATCTTTCCCCTTCAAATTTGGCATGTGCTGCTATGCTTTATCTTTTCCCATTATATTGCACTGCTTCTAATTGTTAAAATTTTTATTTAGTACAAGATATTAGACTGCATAAGTTTACAATTTGAAAATTAAAATCTTGACATGAATAAATGAAAATCTTGGTGAAATATGCATTGGAACCTGAAGTTGTGTACTTAATTGACAATTCAGTGTCATATCTATCTTGGCAGTGCAATAGGTTTGTGCCATTAGAGACTTTCACCAAGTATTCCAAAGCATGATAGCACCCGTACCTCACAGCTATATGAAATACTGTTTCTTCTTCTGTGGTGAGATAGTGAAATGATGCAGAATCAAACACAATCCATGAAGGAAAGTTGTAAAACATAAAGTAACATTCAGAATTGCTATAGAAAACTATGATTCCAACCTGTGTGTCCTCTTGATGCTGCTATAAGGATACAAGTTTGATTGAATTCTGCAATGCTTCGCTCCGCGATCTCAGGTAGATTCAGGAGGAGGTTAACCATGTCAAGATGGCCATGACTGCATGCTAGAAACAAAGGACTTTTGCAAGAAGCATAAAGCTTATAAGCAGCATTAGGATTGGCATCAAGCAGCAACATTAAGACCTTAGCATTCTCTTGGCGGCACGCCTCATGAATCGGAGTCTCATGTTTCTTATTCTCAACACAAACCATGTCAGGACACATGCTGATAATTTCAGACACCATTTCAGTGCAACCATACTTGGAAGCAATGTGCAATGGAGTGCTGTAGGAATCAGCTGTTTTTTGATTCAGGATTCCTTCATTCTCCTTAAGGAGGCTTGAAAATGTTGCTATATCACTTTTTCTAATTGCATCAAACAGATTTGGATCCATATTCATGGGCTTGAAACAATACAACTCCTGAAAGTAAGAGAGTGAATAGAGCAAAGTTCTGTGCCCCCTTTATATAATGTTTAGTGGTTAATCAGTTATACTGAGTGAAGTTGCAAAAAATGTTTGGAAACTTACTGTACAGAAAATGAATACGTTGGTTATAGACTTTTAAAAGCCTCAAACATGTTCAAGGAAAATTCTTGTGGAGTTGTCTCTCAAATTGTCAAATTTATTCAGCAAAAGAAACTTCTTGGTATGACTTTGAATGTGAAAGTAAAACTTCACCTTCTTTCTATTCATTTATCAAGTATTATAAGATTGAGCATATTTTATTAACTCTCATATCATTCAATGTTAATATCGAACTTTAGTCCTAACTGAAACCTCAAAAACTAAATCGATACGCATATAATTGTTGGAATTATTGTCAGAGGCGCTTTGATCATTTAGCAGTTGACCCGAGACTTAGCATAATGGCCGAACAAACAATAATACATTTCAAAATTTGTCATCCAATTTCTCCGGATACAAGTTGACTCCGAATCAATACACTTAAACTAAGATTTTGTATTTTATTTATAATTCGTAAGCATCTTAGTCTTTGCTACTTTTCCTTCTCAGCACCTAAACCATATGTAATCTATGGAATCTTCAGTGCAATTTACTCACACTTTGTTGTGCAGTTTCTGATAGGACTTAATAACAGCATGATTCTTTGGGCTTACCAGTTCCAAAGGTTCATAAATTATAATTTGAACACAACATAATAATCCAACACTATTATGTAACAATGCTCTAAACACAAGAAATGAGTTTTGTAGTCTTCGTTCACTGATAGTAGTTATTTATACTTTTTCGGCACATGAATAGTAGAGAATACAATTCACCAAGACGACGTTTGCTAGCCATAGTGGATATTTGACTTCTCTTATGAATCCTGCCTCTAGCAGTGCTTGCACCTGTTCTTCCACTGCTTGAGATCGTTCTGGCCCGAGTTTTCTTCATCTTTGTTGTATCGGCCGGGATCCCGGATAGACTGCCAATTTGTGGCTCATCAATTCGGGATCTATGCCTGGCATATCGGCGGCTTTCCATACGAAGAGGTCAACATTGTCTCGTAGAAACTGTATGAGTGATTCTTTGGCGTCTCTTTTCAGGATTGTGCCGATATTAGTTGTCTTATCCGAGGTATCTCCGATCTGAACTTTCTCTACTTCACCTTCGGGCTGTGGACAGAGTTCTTCTCGCCTCTGAACTCCGCCAAGTTTGATTGTATGGAACTCTTCGCCTCTGAGGTTTAGACTTTCGTTATAACAATGACGCACCATTTTTTGATCTGCTTTTATTGTAGCTATCCCTTCTGTAGTTGGAAATTTCATACATAGGTGTAGAGTCGAAACTATTGCTCCGAGTTGGTTTAACGTCGTCTGACCTATTAAGGCGTTGTAGGCTGATCTTACGTCGACCACGATGTAGTCTATCTTGAGTGTTCTGGATTGGTTTTCCTTTCCGAAGGTTGTATGTAGTGATATGTATCCCAGTGGTTGTACTGGAGTATCCCCAAGTCCGAACAGGTTGTTCGGGTATGCTCTTAGCTCTTTTTCTTCTAAGCCGAGCTTATCGAAGGCAGTTTTGAATAAGATGTCGGCAGAGCTTCCTTGGTCAATTAATGTACGGTGGAGATTGGCATTTGCCAATATGATGGTGATGACCATGGGGTCGTCGTGTCCCGAGATGATTCCGGATGCATCTTCCTTGGTAAACGTGATTGCTGGGATGTCTGGTGCCTCCTTCTTTCCTTCGACATGGTACACTTCTTGGAGGTGTCGTTTGCGGGATCATTTGGAGATTCCTCCTCCTGCGAATCCACCGTGTATCATGTGGACGTGTCTTTCTGGTGTGCGAGATGATCGCTCAGATCGTCTTACATTTTCATCCCTTCTTCTTTTTCTTGGCTCTTCATCCCGGTTGGCCAAAAACCGATCTAGCTTTCCTTCTCTTACTAGTTTTTCTATGATGTTTTTCAAGTCAAAGCATTCATTGGTGGAGTGTCCTCGGACTCGATGATATTCGCAGTACTCGCTCTGATTTCCTCCTCCCCTTTTGCCTTTGAGTGGTCGAGTTGGGGGTATTTTCTCCGTATGAAAGACTTCTTTGTAAACTTCTACCAAGGATACCCTAAGGGGGGTGTAGTTATGATATTTTTTGATTTTCTCCCCGGAGCAATCTTCCTTTTTCTTGGATTCTTTATCTTTATCTCGGTAGGTGGGACCGATCCTTGAGGCTTCCCCTAGTCGAGAATTATCTTCCATGTTGATGTACTTCTGCGCTCGTTCTTATACTTCGTCCAGGGATGCAGGGTACTTCTTTGATATAGATTGGCTAAAAGGTCCTTCTCGTAGGCCATTTATGAGGCCCATAATGGCAGCTTCTGTTGGTAGACATTGTATGTCCATACATGTTTTGTTGAATCTTTCCATGTAGTTACGAAGACTCTCTCGATCTCCTTGCTTGATTCCTAGTAGGCTGGGGGCGTGTTTAGCTTTATCCTTTTGTATGGAAAATCTGGCCAGGAACTTTTTGGCCAGGTCGTCGAAGCTTGAGATGGACTTTGGAGGTAGGCTGTCGAACCATCTGATGGCTATCTTGGTAAGAGTTGTTGGAAAAGCTTTGCAGTGTACTGCATCCGAGGCGTCAGTGAGGTACATTCTGGTTCTGAAATTGCTAAGGTGATGATTGGGATCTTGAAGTGCCGTCGTACAAAGTCATATCCGGGAGTTTGAAGTCCTTTGAAATTTTGGTCTTCATGATTTCTCTGGTGAATGGATCTTGACCTTGGCGGGAGCTATCCTCTGGAGTGGATCAAGTAGCTTTGGTTTTGAGATCGGCTTCGAGTTTTAGAAGCTTATCTTCTAATTCCCGGCGTCGCCTTATTTCCCGTTGTAGATCCTCCTCCTTTTCGCGCTGATGTTGGGCTTCTTTCACGAGTTTCTTTAATCGATCTTGAAGTGTTTCTATTATTCCTAGGTTTGATGAATTTTTGTCCCCGTTGGACTCCGGAGTATCTTTGAGTGTAGCATCCGTATTCTTGTGCGGCGTTCTATCTTCTAGATCTGAATTGTGGTCGTTGTCATGGTTGTCCGCCATGGTGGTGGGATGACTTCCAGGTTCCCCAGCAACGGCGCCAATGTTCCGAGGGTTACCTGAAACTGGAGGTCGATCTCAGATGAGATCTTCTACTCTGGTCGGAGCCGAACTATCCAGCAGGTGTGTAGCGGCCGGAGCTGGAGTGGCCGACTTGTTGGATTGGCTGCACTGCTGATCCTTTGTCACCGGAGGGTGGGGGTACCTACAAGGGACTCCAATGCTTAAGTTAGCAAGGGTATTAAGCAAGTATTTTGTAGAATCAGAGTATGAGTTATACTTGGGTGCTCCAGTGTATTTATGATGGTGAGATGTGACCTTCTGCGGATAAGATAAGTTAGTTATCTTATCTTATCTTATCTTTTGTTGAGGTCAGCTTATCTTCCATGGAACCGCCCTTGTCTCTATCGGTTTGGGCAGCCTTTCGGATCTGGGTCGTATTCCTTGAGTTGGGCCCTTCTTTGGGCTTTTCTGTCGCTTTGGCCGACTTCTTTTATAAAGAAGTCGGTCCGCTTGACCCTAAGAGGTCGGTAGCTTCGTCCCGGCTCAGATAGCTCGACCCAAAGTATGAACAGATGCTTTGAGAGGTTTGTCGCGAGAGATGGCAGACTGAGCTGGTCGTTTCAACAAAGAGATATGGCTGAAACACTGCGATAGTGGTCGGCAGTTTGGTCATATGACAACAAATCTATCGGAGTGCATTAATGCATTTTTCAAGGGTACACAGTACTTGCTGATTTCTGCCATCATGCGCATCACGTACGAGAGATTGCAGAAGTTGTTCGTGACAAAGAGCAGGGAAGCGCAGTCACAACTGGCTGCTGGAAATTGCTTCTCCCAGATGCTGATGGCAGCCATTGAGAAGAACAGAGAAGGCATCCCGAAGATGCATGTTACTTATTATGATTGACGAGCTTCCATGTTTGTTGTGGAGGAGTTAGAGCCGTTCGAGGGTTAGTCGCAAGGTTCCTTCAAAGTTCGGCTAGCAGCGGGTACGTGTGACTGTGGTCTCTTACAGTCTCTCCACTACCCATGCCGACATGCGCTTGTCAGGTGTACCGCCTCAAGCATCGAGTGGGTTCTGTATGTTCATTCGATTTGTAGATAGGAGGCTGTGTTCAAAGTGTACGAGACGGAGTTTTCACCGATACTCGACGAGTCCCTGTGGTCGGAGTGGTATAAAACTTTGCTTTGTCCTAACCCACTCATGCGCAGGAAGACTACTGAGAAACCTGTCTCTACCAAGTTCTGGAATGACATGGATGATGTCGAGCGACAGGAGAAGAGATGTGGTCTATGCGGGCAAGTCGGTCATACTAGGAGGGGTTGTCCTAACCAACCCACGGACGATGCTTAGAGGTGATAGTTGTTTACTGGGATCAATGTTACCTAGTTGTTTCGAGTTATTCTAGTTGTATTCAATGCTTATCAGTGTCATAGTGGTTTATCTAATATATATAAAATCATTAATGGATTTGGAAATCATGAGCATGTTCGTACGAATGAATTATACATCTTTTGCATCACACCGTTAAAAGCTCTAACAGATTTTTTCATAATACCAAACACCAAAAAAAATCACATAAAAGGACTATGCATTAACAAATTATATAAGCATCACTTATACAATACATCTGTCACGGCCCAAAATTAACCATGACCGGCACTAAGAAAAATAGTCCCTTAGCAAGCCTAACCGACTTAAATATTAAATTGAATAAGAAAGTTACAAATATTTTACAAGTTCTAAAATAGTTAGTTATACATTTTTAACAAAAAAAAAATAAAATAATTATGAATGGCTGGATCCTGCTTGTGACATATGGAGAATATACATCTAGGAACTCGACAAAGAATAGGTACTCATTGCAAATCGTTACTCTTGAATAGAAAATCTCACATAGTCAAGTATTTGTTCTTGAAAAATATTTTTAGAAAAACGGGATGAGTTTTGCAACTCAGTGACTAGACAATACATCTATAATCGACATGAGACCATATAAACATTATTATCAAGCAATTTTAATTAGAAAATAATAGTTGATAATAATAAGTGAATTAATAAGGGAGTTCTCATACAGAAATCAATTCAAAAGTCTACAGTTGGGCGGCTCCATCTCTATGGGTAGCCCTTTCCTCTAGTGTGTCTGTACGGAATAACAGATCCAACGTGTGGCCTACACATTAGGCTAGCAACGCCCCTGCTAGCTGAGGTCTGAGCTAGATGCATCTAGGTTAACGTCATAACCGCCGTTAACTACGGTTTTCTAATACGAGCCACCCAAACTAATTCAAAACATATAATCTCAAAAATAAAAAATCCTTGATCTTTCAAATATATAAGTTATCGAATCAAATCAAATAAGATAATACTTTTTTATCATAAATCTTTTCCAATCATACTTTTTCAATCATAAGAAATTTCAAACATATTTCACCATCTTTAAAGTAAGTGACTACCAACAAATACTTCAATACTTCAAAAAAAAATATTCAAGAACATTTTGGAATAATACAAAACTTCATAAAAATATATATAGTCTCATGTATAGTTCCAAAAGTATAAACTTCATAAAAACGAATTATTTAATTCTAATAAATCAATTATTCTAATCAATTTAAAATCATTCAAGGTGAATATCGTGAGTATAATTCAAAAATCATAATTGATATATATCAAAATAATTATAGATGCACAATCAAATAATTATAAATGTAAAGCCTACTCACAACTTGGTCCCAAAGAACCGAAGAGACCGAATCCGAAGTATAACTGAAATTTGGTGTTCGGAGGGGTTGAAGGAAACACCAAACAAAGGAGATAACGATGATGATGGAAGGCGACGACAGCAGCTTCCACATTAGCATTAAGACCATGGACATCTTCGGTGGCAACATCGACATCAATTCGACACTCACCCACCCGACAATCAACAATGGCATAAGCAAGGAAAAACAAAGAGGGCATTAACAACTTTTCGGTGCACTAAACAAGATCAAAACAGCAGCAGTGGCCCCTTTGAGTTCAATGACAACAACTGCAACTCCAATGACTCTAACAACAGCAACAACATCAGATCTGGTAGCTCATGTTGGAGGTAGAAGATCGACTACGGCGTTGCAAAAAAGAAAATCTAGCACAAGATTCAGCACCTTCAACGGCGGGAACGGCTCCATACAACACCAACGGCAGCGAGAAGGTTTCCTCCCCCCTCGTATTCTTCTGCCTAGCACCCATTCTCTCCTTTTCTCCAGTGGCTACAGTGGCTACTGCAACAATAATGTCAGCGGCAGTGGCCTCCATCATCGCCGTCGTCGACTCATTCCTTTCTCTTCTTATCAATTTGTTGGTTTCTGTCTCTCTCTTCCTTACTTCAATTTTGTTTTCTTTCTTTCTTTCTTTCTTTTGTGGGTTACTGAAGTTCTGTGAGGGAGGGTGAAAGTGTGTGAGAGGTGAGAGAGTGTTTTGAATTAGAATTAGGGTTAGGTTTGGGAAAAAAGAATAAGGGTAGTGTAAGAATTTTAATAAAATTAGAGGGTAGGGTAGTAATAAAAGAAATCAAATGTAAAATATTTTAGAAAAAGCTTGGGACATTACAACATCATTCATAGTCTACTACATAAAGTTAATAACAAGATACTCTACATAATAAACTATAAGACATCATCGGTAGTAGGGATCCTGGTAGTGGAGCCGATGCCCAGTCCCACATGGGGGAGGTTGTGTCTGGCATTGAGGGCTGTTGGGTCGAGGGTCTGCATGAGGGCGGGATGCCCCATCTTCGTCTTATTCGATAATATGGTCAGAAAGAGGTAGAAGAGAGGAAAAAGTAGTCAAAAGGTTCGAACTAGGGCCCAGAACCTCACTGTAAACGACATCTATTTATAGGTGTCCCCAACCTTGTCTCGTTTATAGTGTAAATGAGATAAGGCTGGATACATCTTGTTTACACTGTAAACGAGATAAGGTATGTGTGTCTGTATATCTCGTTTAAACGAGATAAGGTTAGGAGACAGATTTTGAAAATAATTTTTATAATTATTTATTTCAATAATTAAAATATTTATTTAATTTATTTAAATAAAAAAATCCACAAATACATAAGGAGGAAGATATTTTATTTTTCTACAATCTAGCCTCACACACCTTTAAATGATGATTATGTCCCCTCACTTTGAACTAAGATTAGAAAGAAAATATTATTCCCATCTTAGTCAAATCAAGACCTAAGCTCAAAATATATCATTATCACGACTTAAGCTGAAGTAACTAGAGAATTATTTGAAAACGTTGAAAATATACAGTGATTTTCATGCCATTTTCTACTAGTGGTTGCTGCTGCTTAGCTGGTAGGCGAAATTTGTGATCTCTAACAATGGCGCTCAACTTGGTATACGCGTTCATAATATCAACACTTTCTTCACAACTTCGCACAACTAACCAGCAAGTGCACTGGGTCGTCCAAGTAATACCTTACGTGAGTAAGGGTCGATCCCACATAGATTGTTGGTATGAAGCAAGCTATGGTCATCTTATAGATCTCAGTTAGGCAGATTCAAATTGATTATGGAGTTTTGATAATTAAAATATAAATAAAACACAAAGTAAAGATAGAGATACTTATGTAAATTAATGGTGGAAATTTCAGATAAGTGTATGGAGATGCTTTGTTCCTTTCGAATCTCTGCTTTCCTACTGCCTTCATCCAATCCTTCTTACTCCCTTCCATGGCAAGCTGTATGTTGGGTTTCACCGGTGTCAATGGCTACCTCCCGTCCTCTCAGTGAAAATGGTCCAACTACGGGTTACGTAGGGCTAATCATTTGTCAGTTCTCGATCATGTAGGAATAGGATTTACTATCCTTTTGCATCTGTCACTACATCCTACAGTGACGAGTTTGTAGCTCGTCACAGTCATCCCATCCCAGATCCTACTTGAAATACCACAGACAAGGTTTAAACTTTTCGGATCTCAAGAATGCTGCCAATGGATTCTAGCTTATACCACGAAGACTCTGATCTCAAGGAATTGAAGGCTCTGTTGTCAGGAGAGGCAATCAATACGCATGAGCCAGGAATCCAAGAGATACACACTCAATCTAAGGTAGAACGGAAGTGGTTGTCAGGTACGCGCTCATAGGTGAGAATGGTGATGAGTATCACGGATCATCACATTCATCAGGCTGAAGTGCGAGTGAATATCTTAGAACAAGAATAAGCTTGAATTGAATAGAAAATAATAGTAATTGCATTAATACTCGAGGAACAGCAGAGCTCCACACCTTAATCTATGGTGTGTAGAAACTCCACCGTTGAAAATACATAAGAACAAGGTCCAGGCATGGCCGAATGTCCAGCCTCCCTAAAATGGCATATGAATTCGAAAGTAGGGAAAAAAGACCTAGGTCTAAGGACTAAACGCCTAAAGATCGATCTGAATACAATAGTAAAAAGGTCCTATTTATAATGAAACTAGCTACTAGGGTTTACAGAAATAAGTGAATGATGCAGAAATCCACTTTCGGGCCCAATTGGTGTGTGCTTGGGCTGAACATTGAGTTTTACACATGTAGAAGCTTCTCTTGGAGTTAAACGCCAGCTTTTATGCCAGTTTGGGCGTTTAACTCTGGTTTGTAACGTGTTTCTGGCAGTTAACTTCAGAATAGGACAGAGAAGGGGCGTTTAAATGTCAGTTTGCATCATCAAAACTCGAGCAAAGTATGAACTATTATATATTGCTGGAAATCTCTAGATGTCTAATTTCCAATGCAATTGAGAGCACTCCATTTGGAGTTCTGTAGCTCCAGAAAATACACTTTGAGTGCAGGGAGGTCAGAATCCAACAGCATCAGCAGTCCTTTTTCAGCCTCTTAATCAGATTTTTGCTCAGGTCCTTCAATTTCTGCCAGAAAATACCTGAAATCACAGAAAAATATATAAACTCATAGTAAAGTCCAGAAATATGAATTTTGCATAAAAACATCCCAAAAAGTAGCTAGATCCTACTAAAAACTCCTAAAAACAATGCCAAAAAGCGTATAAATTATCCGCTCATCATTAGCTTTCTATTTCTCTTTTGAATAAGTATCCACTAATCTTGCTGAAGTATGGCTTTGTGGAGTAAAATTTTGCTCAAAAGAATCCATGGCAATGTAGTGTTCCTTCTGTCAAGCAATGGTGCTAAAATACGTCAACTAGTTTTTGTTTGAGTGTCTTGAGTCTTGAGTAGTTGTTAGTTTTTCGGCTAAATGGTCAAATTAATTTTCTAAAATCACTTATTTTTTAAATTAGTCATTGAAAGATCTCTTAACAAGAATAAAAATAAAAAAATCAAACAAAGAATAAGAAAAAACACATAATGCTGCAAATTTATTTGGAAGAGGATGATCTTACATTCATTTAACTAAAAGAAAGAAAAAAAGAAGAAAAAGATGCAGCATTAGAAGAAACATTTTTCTATATTTGCAGCAAATTTGGGTGTAACACGAAGATATTTGGGTATATTTTAGGTGTATTTTTATTCTGATAAGTTCTGTATAATTCAAAACTCTTTCTCTTCTTCCTCCTCATCTTCTGCTGCTTCTTCTTTTTTTTTTCCATCATAATCACCATATTTTTCTTCTTTTTTTATTATTCGTCTTTTCCTTTTTGTTTTGCCTTCTCAAGTTTCTTCTTGTTTTACTCTCTTAACAAGAATAAAAACAAAAAAAATCAAACAAAGAAGAATAATAAACACCTTCAAAATTATTTGAAAGATGATGAACTCACATTCATTTAACTAAAAGAAAGAAAGAAATAAGAAAAAAGAAGAAGAAATGCAGCATTAGAGGAAATATTTTTCTGTATTTGCAGCAAATTTGGGTGTAACATGAAGATATTTGAGTGTATTTTTAAGAATTTTAGGTGTAGTTTTATTCTGATAAGTTCTGCATAATTCAAAACTCTTTCTCTTCCTCCTTCTCATCTTCTGTGGCTTCTTCTTCTTCATCTTCTTATTTCATATTCTCGTAATTCTTTTTAGGAGAAAAAAATCAAACAAAAAAGAAAAAATACATAATGTTGCAAAATCGATAGAAAGAGAAGTAGGGACAAAAAAACAGCAACAACAATAGTAGTAAAAAAATGACGATGAAGATGAAACACGTGAAGAAAAAAGGAGGAGAAACGCAGAGAAAAAGGAGAAGAAGAAGGAAGAGGAGGAGGAGGAACGCGAAGCGCGCTATGGAAACCATTGAGTAGCACGCGTGTTGACAGCTTGTATGGGTGAGCGTCCTTTTTGTTGGGTTTGACTCAACTTGTATGACTTGTAAACCAAAATGACTTGTATGTGTAGCACTTCTTTTCAAAATATTCAAATCTCATGTCATAAACACATCTAAAATTAAATAAACAATATAAACACATCCAAAATGATGTAATGACACATCTAAATAATTGGCATTGTGGTTCTCTAAATTACATATTGGACACACAAAAAATTAGACTCAAACACACATTTAAAATTATAAGAATGCACTCTAAATATTGTATTAACACATCTAAAATTCATGTAAAAAAAACTTATATATGAACATGGAAACATAACAATATAAACACATCCAAAATTAAATATTGACACATCTAAATTATGTTAACATCACAACTTTCAAATTAAATATATGAATGCAAAAAAGAAAAATTATAATCACAAACACATTTAAAAAAAGAAAAAACACAGACACTTACAATATTATGCATAAATTAAAAAAAAGAATCTTTTATTAAACGAAAAAAAGGTAACATATCTTTGTGAATGAACTCAACCAAAAATTTTTAGAATTGTACTAACGGCGACGAAGAGGAGGAAGGCAGCAATGAAGATGAGCGCCGAGAAAGAGGAAGGCGGCATTGTAGATGGGTGCCGAGGAGGAGGAGGAAGGCGGCGTTGAGGTTGAGTGCCGAGGATGAAGGTGGCGTAGTCGCGTGGATA
Organism: Arachis duranensis; assembly: GCF_000817695.3. Taxonomy (NCBI): domain Eukaryota; kingdom Viridiplantae; phylum Streptophyta; class Magnoliopsida; order Fabales; family Fabaceae; genus Arachis; species Arachis duranensis. The sequence goes on from NC_029778.3 coordinate 14,810, forward strand.
AACAGCAGCGGAGGATGACGAACCACGGAAGGCGTGCGCCTCTGGGTTTAGGAAAATACGGTGAATGTGGCTGTTCTGCTTCCTTCAGGATTTTGTATAGTATTAGTTAATAATTAGATGGTTTAAGGTTTATTTTAAAATTTTAAAATCAAAATTTTGAATTTTAATTCATTTGATTTTTGGATGTATATTTAAATTGTAATATATTAAATTTGAAAAAAAAAGATTTAATTTAAATTTTAAATTTCACTTTTATTTAGTTTGTATTTTAAATGTATATTTAATTTTAAAAAGACACTAAATCAATTCATAATTTTTAGATGTGTTTATTTTATTTTATTTTTTTATTATTGTAATAAAAAACTAAATATTATATAATTTTTAAAAGATACCTAATTGAATTGCATTTGTAAATACTTAATCATCATAAATTGAAACCTCACTGGAGAAGCAAAACTTCGATTTTGCTGGTACTATTATATGTTGGAGAGCCTGTAAGTAAGCCTCTGCATGTTATGTAGGATAAATAATCCTCAACATATTATATTTATTGAGTCCCGTTAGGAAGACAATGGGGTATCTCTACAATCTCTACAATGGATTGTTTATTTGGCCCAATATAAATTAAGAATGAAAATCAACACACATTTAACCTAATTTCAAACCATTGAGTTTTATTTTAACCATAACCATCCAAATCTTAATCAAATTTACCCCCAATCCTATTGTTCTTCCCCAACGGCAACCCTTTTCACCAAACCCTCATTGCCCGTGACCATTCTACCGTCGCATCTCCATTCGCCCAGACCTGTCCCACGCGACTCATCCTCCAACAGCACCGACCAAACCCTCGAGACTTGCCGTCCATTAGCGCCGTACCGGACCCCCACGGCTCACCCTCCATCAGCGCTGAAGTGGAACACCGCGGGTCACCCCCAGCAGCGCCGCACCAGACCACCGTGGTGCACCCTTCTTCAGCGGCGACTAGACCACGCGTTTCATCCTCCAGAGCGTTCCTCTTCCGTAGCCGGCAGAACTCAGTATGGTCGCCTTCTGTTTCCCGTCGAGGGTGTCACTGTTACGGCCCCAAAACACTGAATGTCGTCCATGAACAACTGGAGGTTAGTGAGTTGATTTTTTTATGTGATTATAACTGTTTATGATGCTACTAATTTTACATGCAATGAATCTTGTTGAGGCGTTTGATTATTTATAGTGAAGAAATCAATTGTTGCAACTTCACTAACGGGACGTGTATAATATGTTGAAACGAATTGTACAAGTTGTTGTTTTTTATGGTTGCATTGATTTTTATTCTAGTGTGCAAAATTTTGTAGAAATTCAGTTTAATTAGTACAGCAATTTTGGCTCACCGTTTGGTCTTTTGAATGCAACATCACTTAAATTAGTTTATCATAGTCGATATGTATTTGACATAAAATGGATGGTTACTTTACTACTTATCTGGATGATTGATTTTCGTTATAGTGAATGTTATTTGTCTTTGATCTTGTTGGTATATTTGAATCAGATACTGTATGGATTTTGTGTATGTTGAACACTTCAGCATAGATTTACTCGAGCAACATGGTGCTATTTTTTGTTTTTAAATTCCTTAGATCGGTCACTAAAAACTTTTAAAGTTTTGCTTAAATCAGCCTATGTCTATATGGTCCTCAAATTTGCTCTTCAGGTTCTCAAGAAGTACCATATTGTTGAAATTGTAAGGCAGGTTCCAAGACTTCTTGATGCATTAGGTTAGACATTTTCTTAAAGAAAATAAAAGAAATACATTGCACCATTTAGGAATATAACTGTGACAAGCCTTAAAAGTATTTTTGTGCTTATTATGTTTAATTCTATCTATTTGACATTTGGTTAAATTTGTGCAATGTTACAGTGGTTGAGAATAGAGAAAATTAGAGCGTCGGACAAATGCAACTTGTTTGTCTTGCTAGGCTACTATTGAAGAATAAAAGGATTTTGGTTCTAGGTTGAGCAACAACATCCATTGACACTGCAAGTCTGCAACACAGACTATTAGAAATGAAACTAGTGAATGATTTTGGTTAATGACACATTAACTACACATTTGTTATTTATTGCAGTGTCTCTTGTATTCATGAATGTTCTTAAAATGGGAATGCTCCTGTTGAGAGAAAACATATACCACAATTATTCTAAATCTATGAATGAGAAATTTAATGTACATATTAGAAATTGTGGTCAATTCATAATATACTAGATGTTCATTTTATTAGATATACAAATGCTTATTTTTATTTTTAAGTAGATATTTAATTGATTGAATTGAATTTTAAGTAAATACAATTATAATATTTTGGATGTTCAATTCACTAGGTAGGCATATGATTATTTTTATTCTTAATTGGATGTTTATTTGAATGGATTAGATTTAAGTAAATACAATTAAAATATGCCAGATGTTCAATTCACTAGGTGTTCAATACAGGATTTTTTTTTCAATACAAAATTCTTGTTGAGCTAATTCACCAGTTGGAGTATTAAGGTTTTATTCATGAGTCTTGATGAGGACTAACATGTGATTGCTCATTCATTTTCTGAATTTGTCTGAATGTATTGGTAAAATATCTTTCAATCATGACATGCTTACCAGGCGGCAAAAATAACCATTTATTTTGTCTATAAAAATAAACATCCGAATCCATATTAAAGTGAGCAGCCAGTTTATTGTGTCTACATACAGGAATTTTTTCCATTTATGGGACCAATGAAAAAATACAAAAAACAGAAGTAACGGACATATTGTGATAAAAAATACTTTTCATTTACAATAGGTAATGAAACTAATAAACACTTTTCACTTTTACCAATACAACATTTTAATTAATTCATGGATATAAATATTGCGAGCTATTGTTTATCTTGAATTTTCAAAAACTTGTGCTTCTGATTATGAGCTAAAGAGTTGGCGCTATACATCCTCTTTGGGTTTAAATGTTCCAAATCTTCCTTAAATACCCAACTGTACCCGCAACTGTTCACTTCTACTACTTCTTCTGAATAACGAGTCAATGCAACTAATTTAATACTATCAAGATCAAATGCTCCTTCGTTTAAAACACAGACAAAATTATTAATGAAAATTGTTGAGTTAAGAAATTAACTAAATTAATTAGTGATGACAAACATTATTTTTGGGTAAAATAAATAATTAGTGTTGATTGTTAATAATTATACGTTGCTAATTATTTATTAAACATTGCAGGCCAAAACTTTGTCTAGCAGCCCAAATTGGAGTAAAAAATAAAACATCAAGGCTGGTGGGCTGGTTAATCAAGCGAAACCCAAAAGAAACAAAACCAAAGAAATCAAACTGGTTGCTTAATGGATATCCGATCCAATCCCGAGTTGATTTCAAATCCCTCCAACTTGTTCTCACATCACAAGCAACGTTTACCTCTGTGTGTTGGTCAGAAAATCAGAAAAGTGAGAAAGAGAGAAAGAGCTTCTTCCTTAAGCTAATCACCAAAGAAGCAAGAAAGAGAGAGATTAAGCTTGAAAGGTAGATGTTAAATCAGCAAGTCCAAACCAAATCAAGCTTAAGAAAAGATTAAAGGTAAACCATTTTCTCATACATGTATCTCAGTTTCTTCTCATCTTTCCAACTCTCTGCTCAGTCCGAAATGGGATACAAAGGAAAGTTATTTTCTGTTCTTCACTGCTATGTATCTACGGTCACAAGTGATTCTTGGGGACCAAGTAGCTTCTCAATGGCCCAAATTCAGTTTACCATAGGAAAACTCTTGTGATTGCTGCTTTATGGCTTTCGGTCAAGATAGAGAAGTCATAAGCAACGTTTCTATTTTGAAGATTACTGGAAAAAAGGTGAAAGGCTGGGTTGGTGAAGCATAGTGCTCAAGGAGTTGACCTAGGAAGAAGAACCCAGCAACGTGTAAGGAGATAAAAAGAAACTTGTTGTTCATTCAGAAGCCAATGAGAGAAAACCAGAGTTTGGTGAGTTGTGTTCTGTGAAGAGTTTCCTGTGAAGTTCCTCTACTTGGATAATGCTTTCTCTTAAAGAAGCATTCGGCCAATATTAAAGAACTAAATCAGAGGCTTGCAAAGCTGGTTTATCACATAGCAAAGAGGCTATTGATGAAGTCAATCTCCTTCATGTTTTACAGATTGTAATGTACTTTTCTATATTTATCTTTCTGTAATTTCTTGAGTGAAAAGGCATATTGAGAGAGCTCAAGTAAAAGCCATGAGTGGAAAAAGGCTGAGTGATACACTTGAGAGAAAAGCCTGGAGTTATTTTCTGATTTCTTTAGGTATGTCTATGTCTTGTATCTTGTACCTTAGTTAGGTTAGCACTAAGAGTGAAGAGTTAGGTATTAGCATAGCCAATGTCAAGTTAGGTTAGAACTTGAGTGTGAAAGGATTCTGTCAATCCTGTGGAATTAGTGTATGTAATACTTTTAACTATAGTGGAAATTCATCCATTGTTATGGAGGAGACTGGACATAGGTTGCATTGCACAAGGCAACCGAACTAGGATACATGCTGGTGTTAGCTTTTCTCTTCTCTGTTGTGTTCTGTTTTCTAATATTCATGAGACAAAAATAAATTGTCTCATAAATTTTTTGCTGCTGAGTTCAAGCAGAAGCAGAATTGAAAGTTTATTTTAAAGGGTCAGATCAGTAATCATAAAAAGAAAGGCAGAGATTCAACCCCCCTTCTCTAAGCCTACCACAACCTTCAAAAACTTTCCTGGATAAAAACGTTAACAACTTATGAGCTCATTATTGGATGAAAACTTTCCTAAATGAAGATGGCATTTTCATCAAATCAAGCAAAAGAGCAATAGTATAACCCAAATATAATCCACTTTTCATATGAATGAACCATCCGCATGCATAGTAAAATAAACATTCTCTTTAGGTAATAAGAGATAACTAACGAATTGACCAAAATACCTCCCACGCACTATGTTTAAATGATTTAACTCAAATCCAACTTCAATTCAAGAAAAATTAAATTAAATCTAATCCAAACCACATAACAAAATAAACTTGCAGAACATGTGCATGTAGAATCTGTAACACCCTACCATACTTAATCTTATCCTTAAGTCATAAGACTGAGATAGTAAGGTATTACAACCTCTAAAAATAGTAATATATATATATATGGAAAGCTAAGGAAATAGCATAACAAGCCCCTGACTCAGCATGTGAAGCTAAGGCTGGCCGGAGGATATACATTTAAACATACATAAGTATCCCCAAGATATACCAAAATACCAAAATAAACTCCTATCTCTCCCTCAACCTCTAAGAGGAGCAGCATACATAAGTTACTTGGAGAGTAAGCTAAATACATATATACATATATACAACAGGAAACCAAAATACACCAAAGGACTACCTCGCTTCCCAAGATCCAGATGCCTAGCGAGGAGCCTCTTGACCTGCATCTGAAAAACAACAATACAATATGGAATGAGAATCGGAGGTTCTCAGCATGGTAAAAGTGCCACACGCATAATAAATAAGGTCCTGAGAATGCCATAAGCAATCCTAGAACTCAGTTATACAATTATCCAACTTAATTACTAAACAGAAGCTATAACAGGGGTAGGTATTCTAAATCTACCTAACTTACTCAATTTCAATCCTAATCTAACACCAAACCATTTCTCCTTTTCCTCCATCCCTCAATCATCCACAATGCAACAGAAACAAGCAACCAAACAAGTTCACACACAAGTAATGAGCAGATAGTTCAAATAGCAAATATAACAGGTAGCAGGGGTTATATATCAAATAGGCAATCCCAGGAAATGCATAGCAATCAACCAAACAAATGCATATGATGCATGCCTGTCCTATGCTGATGGGGCCCATCTGTCGGTTATCCAGCCAACACGACAAGTCCGAAAATCTTAGACTGTCTCCCGTCGCGCATCCCCAAGAGTCTATGCATAGAGTTCACATACATTCATCATATAATCACTCAATGGGGGTTATCCATACCCGGGAATTTATACGTGCCCGGTCACCCTTACGACGTAGGGTTAATAGAGTATCGAGAATCAACCTGGAACACGTGGAGGTGAGCCACGGTTTTAACTTAAGAAAACTCGTATCTTAGATATCATTATTCATAAGCCATTTCATAGTCATAAACATTATTTAATCATTCATCAAGCCATGGCATGTTAACTCCTTTTATTAACAACCTCCCTTTCACATTTTTCATCATCATTCCCTTATAATTCATCTCGATTGCCCTTTCCGAGTCCTGACCAAACTATTTATCAAACTCTTCTCAACCTTTTTAATATCGAATAATCTTAAAATCAACCCAATTCTAACATTAAATCAATCACATCACACGAAGATTAATCTTTAACTTATCGAACCCATGACTATCACTGAGACATCCTCGACACTCTATTTTCTTTTCTGTTTTTAATATAACAAATGAACTCGGAATTGCGCAAACTTTATGTCCAAGCATTCATCTTGAAATAAGCTTTCTAACAAACCAAAGATCATAATTTTCTAATTTCTCTAGCCTCAGGAATAAAGGAAAAACCGTGACTGCTCTGTAGTGCATAAAACCAGAAAAATAGCAGCAGCATGTGATGTTCAAAATTCAATATAAAATCCAAGTTAAATCCAATGACTTTAAACATTAATGTAGTCAAACTTTACTCATCCAGGTTTCTTTCTCAATTAGTTCTGAGTTAATACCATTTTTAATGAAGAAGTTACATTACCTGGAAGTTAAGTAAAAATGAGTCAAAATCTGTTTTAGAAACCAACAAGTTTAGTACCTTTCAATTTGAATAACTTTTATTACAAAACTCCAATTAAGCTAAATTTTGGTTTGGGAACTCCTAGATCATCCAGAAACAAGTTTGTTTTGGTTGTAACCTAATTGCTATTCATTTCTAAGAGTTATAAGCATTGGAAGTTGATGCATAGCTTGTTGAAATCTGTTTCTTTTCAGCTTTGACCACCAATATTCAAAAATTCACAACTCTCAATCCTCAACTCTTGAAATTCTGAAATTTTAGAGAACTGAATAAAGTTAATCAAATTTTATAAAAAAATTAGTTTCGCTCCAAAACTCAACTCGTAGAATTCGCAGTAAGACAAACAAGTTGCTGCCCTGTTTGACCTTTTCTGCTGCAGGACAGATTTAATAACCTAACTTTAAAAATTTGCCATAAATTGTATATTTAACAAAAATGTCCCAAATTTTCCAGTTTAGTTCTTTATATTCCCAAGTTTATCCCAAACTTGGTCTCATACAATTCCGAACATTACATAATTAGTTACAGCATATGCAATACCACTACAACACAACTCTACATCCTTATTAACAAACACCAATCATAATCCATCATAAATAACTATAAGAGCACACCATTAATAAATTTCACACCTCATAATTCCAATATATATATCCACCAACAAATCTATTCCAACAACATTACAAGGCTAATCATTAAATAAAACAAATAATTCAACTTATCCTATGGTTCCTCTAACCTAAGTTTTCACAACACCGTAAATATTAAACGTGCGAAACTTAAACCATACCTTAGCCGATCGCTTAGTTCACCCAAGGCAGTCTCACAACTCAAAATTACAGCCCCTCCATGCTCAATCAAACATCCCCAAAACAAGCCTTGGTCGCCAACAAACCTCCAAGTAATCCCAATTCAAACCCAATGCATGTATATATAACTCAATTCACCCCAATTCACGTATATATCCAAATTCAGATTTTTCATCAATAAATCAAAAATTAGCTAGGGTTTAGGTTGTTCTTACCGTACCCATTGATGATTGGAGTGCAACCCAACAATTATCCAATTTTAGTTTGCACCTAAACCACCAATTATCAAAATCACTCAAAATCTCAACAATTTTTGTGTAGAAAAGGGGCACAGAGAACTGGAAATGAATTGGTAAGAAACTTACCACTTTGTTCAGATAAAATTGAAGAGGAGTCCGAGACGAACGCGTGGCCGCAAATGGCTCGTCAATCGGAGCTCAAACGAGGAAGATACGGTGGATCAAAGATGGTGAGGGTTTGAGAGCTTCTCCCCCCTTCCCCAAATCTGTTTGTATCATTGCATGCAAATGGAGAAGAAGGAGCTGCTGTTTAGTTTAAATGTTTGGGTCTGGTTAGACCCACGGGCCTGATTTCGGCCCCGGTTCAACCGGTTTGGCCCTTTCGGTCTGATTTTGGGCCAAATTTTCGAAATTGATATCAAAATTCTTGTTTCGATGAGCTCTATCCTATTTTGGTATTAGTTTTGCATTTTTAACTCTCCTACTTAAAATGAAACTTATTAACTTATAATTTATCGATTTTTGGGGGGTTTACAGAATCCAGCAAATCAAGCAAAAGACTAATGATATAACCCAAATAAACATCCAAATTTCTTATGAAAGCACCATCCGCATACATCGTAAATGAACATCCACTTTAATTAATAATAAACAACTAACAAATTGACCAAAATACCACTCGGACACCATGATTAAATGGCTTAACAAAAATCCAACTTCAATTCAAGTAAAATTAACTAAATGTAATCCAAACCACATAACAAAAGAAACATGGAGAGCATGTGCATGCAGAATACAGCAAATCAAGCAAAAGACAATTATATCAAAGTCCACATACAAGGTAAACTGAACATCATCATTGTTGCTTCTGTAACAACTAGCTCATTGACAAAAATATCGCTCGTGCACCTGGTTTAAATGACACAAATCAATCCCAGTTTCTATTCGAGCATGACTCAACTAAATCAAATCCATAGCACATAACAAAATAAGCATGCGGAGTATTTGAACGCTAAAGCCAGCAATTCAATTCAAATCAACAAATGCCATGTGGAGCTGTCCCTTTTCAAACATCCATTTATTAAAGGAACCAACCATCCCTATACATAGTGAACTAAACATCCATGTTCTTCTAAGCAAGTAACGTAATATTGCATCCTCCATATAAACTATTGTAAAAGAAGAACAAAGATTCATTGGTTCAACAAATCAAAATATCATTATAATCAGCATGCGTGCATACTCCCTGAGTTCTAGATTCACAAGCAATATCACTTCAACAAATGCTGAACTGGGTTGTACTTTTTCTTTTATTTTTAAAAACACTCCCAATTTTTTACAATCCAATTTGGATGTACAAAAGCAGATCAATTAAGTAATGCATCAAAATTTTGAAACTTGCATAACTCACCACACTCACTTTGGATTTCTTTATTCCATCCTTTTTTGGAGATTCTAATATTCCATTGATCTTATGGTTCACCTTTTCTGAATCAAATAACATGGATTCACGGCTGCGCTTCTTCATGGCTACAATTTAACAAAGAGGAAAAAGATAAAGTTACTTAAACTTTATTTTAACTAAAAAGAAAAAAGAAAAAAGATAATAAAAGAAAAAAAAGAGACATTTTCCCTTCCCCTACAAGAACCAACACATGAGAAGACACAGCTTTATGATAATTCATAAAAACAAAACTACACAAGACAATTTTTTAAAAATGGGTTTTATTTCTTTGTGAAGAAGAAATTAAGAAAAGGATAACTTTTTGGAAGCAAAATTGTAATACACTCACCGAAGAGTTTATGTCCCTTAGATTGCTTATGATTCATGTGTGGTCTCTTGTTGTTGTTGGGTTTTGAGAATCTGATAGCTCCACGCCTCAAGTTTTGAGCTTTGTCCATTTCTGTATTTTCAGAATTATAGATAGATCATATATGGTTGTAGCTGAAAAACTAGCACCACCACCACACCAGATGAAAAACACAATTTTTTTTGGGTTATTGTTATTCTAGTGTGCATTCAGTGAACATCTAGTTATCAACTAAACCTTAGTCACCACCTAACCTTTTGATGCACCGATGAGCGTGGAGAACTCTGTCGATAGGGGGATTTTAGGAGTGACGGCGATGCTACTAGGAAGCTGTGCGACGACGTACATGTGCGTTGAGGAGGACAGCGACGCCGTTGGGTGCGGGGGCTTCTTGCCAATTTGGGGACACACGAATAAGGATGGCCGTACAGTTGCTGAGAGGTCGACGCCGGACGGGGATGGGTGCCTTAGCAGCTACTGGTTCGAGGCATTAATCGATGAGGAATACAACTGAAGGAGAGAGATACTGCGGTCATTAAAACGAGCCGAGGATGGCTTCCGGCTCGGTAGAGATAGACACCCTTGCAAGACGGCCGCGCTGCGGAATGACCTGCCTTCCGCATTGATGGCTATCAGCGACTGAGAGAAAGACGCGCGACAGGGATGAATGGGGCCCTCCGCTACTTTTTCAGTCGGCGAGGGAGAGACAGACGCACAGTGATTTTTGAGGGTGACGGTGGCGGTTTTGGGGGAAAGAGGGTTCTTGGGTGAACGGTGCCAATAAATTAGGGTTAGATAACAACAAATGGAGAGATGGAAGCAGTTTTTAGGTGGGTTTAGGTAATTGACGAGATTTTTTTTAATTTTAAATTAGGACTATTTAAAATTAATTAATTATCTATAATTTAATTTTAATTTCAATTTAACTTCATTGTACACATTGTACAATATATATATTGACTCCTCATACTTTTTCATATTTAATACATGCATATGCATATATTAAATAGGCGATCGTTCCTGTATCTTTTTAATTAAAGATAAATTATTCTTTTGTTATTATTATTGTATGATAAGTATTTATTATATATATTTTTAACACATAAAATAGTTATATTTTTTAATCAATTCAATATTTCATTCTATAATTAAAGTCCAAAGTTAGTGTATGAAATATTAAAGGATTTTGCTAACAATGTGAATAATAAGTTTTAGAATTGGTCCAATAAAATAAAAGAACACTCTATTCTCAAATTATCCCCTAAATCATAATATTAGGATAACCATACATACACCTAATGAATTGAACATCCATCCATTATTAACTATGCATGAATAAACCGAATCAAAAGGAATAACTACCCAATTAAAAATAATGAACATAATCATCTGCATACTGATGATTGGATTTTTGACGGTTTAGAAATTCACTAATGAAATCTCATTGTAAAGTATAGTTTCTAAACCAAACAATAATCCTTTCATACAAAAAGTTGTTTGTCACAAGTACAAACGCCTAAAATTTATAAACCGAAGTATTGAACCTCGGGTCGTTTCTCCCTATGAATGCAATGAAGTGTCTTGTTACTGGTTATGAGGTATTTTGGGGTTTTTGAGAATTTAGACAAAAAATGTAAATGGCAAAGAAAATAAACTAACAACTAACAAAGCTCTTGGTAAGATATAAGAATTAGAAGTCCTATCCTAATTATCTTCCTCAATTGTGATAACAAATTGTCCATTGCTCCCACTTAGTTAACCTCTAACCATGGAGGGAAATCAAGTGGATGAATCAATTTGATTCCTCAAGTCCTAATCAACTCCTAAAGGAAAGACTAGTTTTAGAGGCATTCAAATCAATTAGCAACTTCTAATTATCAATCAACAAAAAGGGATTAGATAACTCAAGAGTCACTAATTACTCTACCTAGACCAAGAGGAACAAAACTTACACTAAAATCCAACCAAGCATTTTATCAAACACTTGAAAGGTACAAAAGAAGAGCATAATAAATCACATCATATCTAGGAACATCCGCCAGTGATGCCATACTGGTAACCAAAACAGGAAATGGGAGGAGGCCACAGATGTTATGTCCCTTAGATTGCTTATGATTCATGTGTGGTCTCTTGTTGTTGTTGGGTTTTGAGAATCTGATAGCTCCACGCCTCAAGTTTTGAGCTTTGTCCATTTCTGTATTTTCAGAATTATAGATAGATCATATATGGTTGTAGCTGAAAAACTAGCACCACCACCACACCAGATGAAAAACACAATTTTTTTTGGGTTATTGTTATTCTAGTGTGCATTCAGTGAACATCTAGTTATCAACTAAACCTTAGTCACCACCTAACCTTTTGATGCACCGATGAGCGTGGAGAACTCTGTCGATAGGGGGATTTTAGGAGTGACGGCGATGCTACTAGGAAGCTGTGCGACGACGTACATGTGCGTTGAGGAGGACAGCGACGCCGTTGGGTGCGGGGGCTTCTTGCCAATTTGGGGACACACGAATAAGGATGGCCGTACAGTTGCTGAGAGGTCGACGCCGGACGGGGATGGGTGCCTTAGCAGCTACTGGTTCGAGGCATTAATCGATGAGGAATACAACTGAAGGAGAGAGATACTGCGGTCATTAAAACGAGCCGAGGATGGCTTCCGGCTCGGTAGAGATAGACACCCTTGCAAGACGGCCGCGCTGCGGAATGACCTGCCTTCCGCATTGATGGCTATCAGCGACTGAGAGAAAGACGCGCGACAGGGATGAATGGGGCCCTCCGCTACTTTTTCAGTCGGCGAGGGAGAGACAGACGCACAGTGATTTTTGAGGGTGACGGTGGCGGTTTTGGGGGAAAGAGGGTTCTTGGGTGAACGGTGCCAATAAATTAGGGTTAGATAACAACAAATGGAGAGATGGAAGCAGTTTTTAGGTGGGTTTAGGTAATTGACGAGATTTTTTTTAATTTTAAATTAGGACTATTTAAAATTAATTAATTATCTATAATTTAATTTTAATTTCAATTTAACTTCATTGTACACATTGTACAATATATATATTGACTCCTCATACTTTTTCATATTTAATACATGCATATGCATATATTAAATAGGCGATCGTTCCTGTATCTTTTTAATTAAAGATAAATTATTCTTTTGTTATTATTATTGTATGATAAGTATTTATTATATATATTTTTAACACATAAAATAGTTATATTTTTTAATCAATTCAATATTTCATTCTATAATTAAAGTCCAAAGTTAGTGTATGAAATATTAAAGGATTTTGCTAACAATGTGAATAATAAGTTTTAGAATTGGTCCAATAAAATAAAAGAACACTCTATTCTCAAATTATCCCCTAAATCATAATATTAGGATAACCATACATACACCTAATGAATTGAACATCCATCCATTATTAACTATGCATGAATAAACCGAATCAAAAGGAATAACTACCCAATTAAAAATAATGAACATAATCATCTGCATACTGATGATTGGATTTTTGACGGTTTAGAAATTCACTAATGAAATCTCATTGTAAAGTATAGTTTCTAAACCAAACAATAATCCTTTCATACAAAAAGTTGTTTGTCACAAGTACAAACCCTTAAAATTTATAAACCGAAGTTTTGAACCTCGGGTCGTCCTCCCTAGGAATGCAAAAAGTTGTCTTGTTACTGGTTATGAGGTATTTTGGGGTTTTTGAGAATTTAGACAAGAAATGTAAATGGCAAAGAAAATAAACTAACAACTAACAAAGCTCTTGGTAAGATATAAGAATTAGAAGTCCTATCCTAATTATCTTCCTCAATTGTGATAACAAATTGTCCATTGCTCCCACTTAGTTAACCTCTAACCATGGAGGGAAATCAAGTGGATGAATCAATTTGATTCCTCAAGTCCTAATCAACTCCTAAAGGAAAGACTAGTTTTAGAGGCATTCAAATCAATTAGCAACTTCTAATTATCAATCAACAAAAAGGGATTAAATAACTCAAGAGTCACTAATTACTCTACCTAGACCAAGAGGAACAAAACTTACACTAAAATCCAACCAAGCATTTTATCAAACACTTGGAAGGTACAAAAGAAGAGCATAGTAAATCACATCATATCTAGGAACATCCGCCAGTGATGCCATACTGGTAACCAAAACAGGAAATGGGAGGAGGCCACAGATGTGGGCTCGCCACATACTCTGTCGGATCAATCGGGGGAAATAAACATCCTTACCCTCTATGACACAGCCAATCAGAGTCAACATGTCCATTGGGATCTCAAAAAAGTGAGTGGTAGGCAAGACGTAGTGGGCGAAGATCATCTGCCAAGTCTTGGCCTCCTTAATCAAGTGTGCAAAAAGCATCCCTTTGGGCTTTGTGTTGCCCAAATCCATAACCCATGTAGCTTCTGGTAAGCCAATCACGTGCCTAAGTGCCTCATAGTCAAAGGTCATGTAGTGGATAGCAACCTCTGCCTGCTGATGGGCACAAATGTTATCAGGAATGTGCCGACACTGTAATGCCTCCTCTATAGCAGTCTTAGTGATCATGACCTCTCTACCCCTTAGCTGAACCGAATCCAAGGTAGGACGGAAGAAGTTGTAGTAGAATTCCTTAACCCATGAGATGTTGATGTCTCCCAAATCCCTATCAACAAAGTCCAAACCCAACTCTAGGATGCGGGTATTGATGGAACGCCTCACATCATTGGGGAGGACTAGTCTCTTCTCAGTATTCAGTTTCGTCTTCCGATAATTTGGGGAGCGAAGCTCACAATAAAGGTTGGGAAACTTTATAGGGTCGGTGGAAGGTAGCAACTGATTTTCTCTTTCTATTTCATTCAACGGATTCTTAGCATAGTTCTTGTAAGGAAGCGGGGTAGAGGGTGTGGAGTGTTTTCTTTTCTTGGAGGAAGTGGCTATGGCTTTTTCTTTATCCGACATCCTGAAAAGCGGGATAGAATATAGACAAATAAGCACATAGCATGAAGCAAAGAAAGCATGTTCAGGATATAAGATGTACGATAAACAATCATAATGTGAACCAAGTAAGAACAGAAAACATAGCCGTAAACCAAGTAATCAATGTTCAATAAAATCACAATTCTTACTCATTAAGCAACAAAATCATCATACTATGAAAAAATGGTTAAAGAGGGTTAGATGTACGTAGAAGTTAAGTGGTTAAAGAGATTAGTGGGTTAGAAAAAGTGGATTAGTGGTATGATGATATATAAGCTCAATAAAAGAGGAGTTGTGATCAAGCATAGAATACATGTTCACAATGATTGGTGCAAATCTGGAAAGTCGAAAGGAAACGGAAATTAGCCCAAATTCGCAATGGAATTGAAAGAGGGAATAGATTTCTTGGAAATTGGGCAACATTCTGGCTTAAAATCGGACGTTCCCGGATAGCAACATAGCATAAAACAGCAAGATTGCAACATCAATTAAGCATGGCAACAATGAGATATCATCTAGCAAAACAAATTGCAAACAGAGCAACTCAGAATTAACATACAATAGACAAGTAAACAAATAGAGAATAGGCACAAACGGAGCACTTATCATGCCTAGAATCCTCTAACCACATCCTAGCTACCTAACAGCAATTATTTCTATCTAACCTAACATGTAAAATTTCAATTCGAACTAACTAACAGAAAACTAACAGTAATAAAAAATTAACGAAAATAGAGTTGGAGCAGGAACCTGGGGGCGAGCAAAACTGAAAAAAATGGAAGTGGGAATGGGGCAAGTAGAAACCGAGAGTCACATTGAGCAGGGCGCCGCCGCGGGTGGTGGCGGCAGGGGCGGAGTAGCGGTCGCAGCAGGGGGAGTGTGCTGGGGTGAGAGAGGGCAGAGGGCGAGAGATGAGAAGAGGGCGAGGGATGAAGGGGGGTGGAGTAGCAGGGTAGAGCTGGGGCAGCGAGAGGGAGAGAGGAGTCGCCGGTGTCGCCGACGGTGGTTGAGGTTTTAGGGGGGCGGTGAGGAGAGGAAGAAGAAGGGGGTGGGGGTGTGTGGTGCGCTGCTGCGCAAGCCCATCGCGCATTAGGGTTATCAGCGATTTTGAATTGGTGCAGGCGCGCACCATGCGCGTCCGCGTACATTAAAGAAATTGGGGACCTACGCGTGCGCGCCATAGGCGCTTACGCGTAAATGGCAAAAACGGGTAGGGGCGCGTGCGTGTACAGTGCGCGCACGCGTACAGGTAGTTGGGCTGGAGGCTCAGAGCAGGCCCAGCAGAGGCCTAACTCTCTGGAAAGTGGTCTGGAATTGTGGCATCAGCCGGTTGACGCGTACGCGGCAAGTGCGCTTCCGTGTACATGGGTGGTTTATCATAGTGCGCGCAAGCGTGCTGTGCGCGCTCGCGTGCATTCCCTCCTTTTCGTATATGGGCGCGCACGTGGCAAGTGCGCATCCGTGTAAGACGAGTTGGGCTCGAGGCACAACGTTGGCCTAAGAGAGGCCCAACTCTCTGGAGTTTAGGGGTGATGGTGCATCCGCTCAGGGGCGCGTGCGCGTACATCGTGCGCGCGCGTCTTCTCCCCTTTTTTTTTAGCATGAAGGTTTTGCCCAGGTGTTCCCTATAATGCTCACAACTCTTTATTCAATTAACTATCATGCAATTCACAAAACATGCAATATGATGTTATTCATCTACTACTAACACAACATACTTATGACTATGCTAACAATCTTGGTATGCAAACAAATCTATATGAAGTGTACCTACAATGGTAACTCAAACCACTTATTTCACAAAACTAAAAGAGATTGGGAAGAGTTTACCATGGTGGGGTGTCTCCCACCTATCACTTTTAGTTTAAGTCCTTAAGTTGGACTTATTGAGAAGCTTATTGTCATGGTGGCTTATGCTTGTACTCATCCTTGAATCTCAAAGGATCTTTGCTTCTCAATTGGTTGACAGAATTTCCAACCTTCTTTATCAAGCTTGGGCAAAGTTCAACCCAAGATATGAGTTCCCATGGTTGGTTGTCATGTGGCGAACCGGGATCCCATATCTTATCTTCACACCCATCCGTGAGTTGAGTTCCATGAGTTCTCCGTATGGGTGGTTGACATAAGTGTGGTCGACACATAGAATTCTCTTTATTCCACCAATGCTCTCTTCTAGATCCATATAAGGTAATTCTTGTCCCATAATCATCCTTATACCTTGAAGCTTTGACCTTAGTGAGCTTTATACCAAATTCCCAACCACTACACAACTCATTCTTATTTTTAATTCCACAAAGAGCTCTAAGTTGTCCATCATTTTCAATTAAACCGTATTCAAGTGAGAAAGTAAATCTTAGAGATAGAGATTTTACCCGCTTGAATGTTGTATTGGATGGTAACTTGAGAAGGGTGACTTCCCCACACTTAGACAATGCAAGGTCTACTTCCTTGTGCTCCTTTTTGTATATTTCCACCTCTTGACAAAATTCTCCAATTTCAACCTTTTTCCCTTTGCTTGGCTTGGTGTTGTCTTCAAGATATTTGATTTCTTGCCCAATGAGAGGTGATTCAATTTTGGAAAGGAATTCATCCATGAGTAAGTCCATTTCTTGATCAACCTCTTCATATTTTTGAATTTCAATGTACACTAAGGGTGTAGGTGGTTGTGCACACTCTTTTGTTATCCCAATGGAGGGGTAATTGAATGTAAATAGAAATTCCTCCATGATTGCATTCATTTCTTGATTAGCCTCCCCATATTCTTCGATCTTGATATGCTCCGGAGGTTGTTGAAATTCACATAGAGGTTCCACATCTCTTAAGTTTTGAACCACTTGCTCCTTTGTTTTAATAACCGTGGGTCTCTCCAATTGTTCTATTACCATCGATTCCTCCTTTTCCACCGGATTATCCGATATCTTCTTCATGCTTTGCTCTT
>NC_029778.3:33768-42459 GCF_000817695.3 Arachis duranensis
TACAAAAATTTGGTTGTCACAAGTAACAAACCCCTAAAAATAATAACCGAAGTATTCAAACCTCGGGTCGTCTCTCAAAGGAATTGCAGGGAAGTGTCTTACTATAGGTTATGGGAGAGTATTTTTTTTGGGGTTTTTGAAATATGGAACAATAAATGTAAATGGCAAAGAAAATAAACTAACAACTAACAAAGCTCTTGGTAAGATATAAGAATTAGAAGTCCTATCCTAATTATCTTCCTCAATTGTGATAACAAATTGTCCATTGCTCCCACTTAGTTAACCTCTAACCATGGAGGGAAATCAAGTGGATGAATCAATTTGATTCCTCAAGTCCTAATCAACTC
This sequence comes from Arachis duranensis, assembly GCF_000817695.3. Classification (NCBI taxonomy): domain Eukaryota; kingdom Viridiplantae; phylum Streptophyta; class Magnoliopsida; order Fabales; family Fabaceae; genus Arachis; species Arachis duranensis. The sequence goes on from NC_029778.3 coordinate 34,116, forward strand.
CTAAAGGAAAGACTAGTTTTAGAGGCATTCAAATCAATTAGCAACTTCTAATTATCAATCAACAAAAAGGGATTAGATAACTCAAGAGTCACTAATTACTCTACCTAGACCAAGAGGAACAAAACTTACACTAAAATCCAACCAAGCATTTTATCAAACACTTGAAAGGTACAAAAGAAGAGCATAATAAATCACATCATATCTAGGAACATCCGCCAGTGATGCCATACTGGTAACCAAAACAGGAAATGGGAGGAGGCCACAGATGTGGGCTCGCCACATACTCTGTCGGATCAATCGGGGGAAATAAACATCCTTACCCTCTATGACACAGCCAATCAGAGTCAACATGTCCATTGGGATCTCAAAAAAGTGAGTGGTAGGCAAGACGTAGTGGGCGAAGATCATCTGCCAAGTCTTGGCCTCCTTAATCAAGTGTGCAAAAAGCATCCCTTTGGGCTTTGTGTTGCCCAAATCCATAACCCATGTAGCTTCTGGTAAGCCAATCACGTGCCTAAGTGCCTCATAGTCAAAGGTCATGTAGTGGATAGCAACCTCTGCCTGCTGATGGGCACAAATGTCATCAGGAATGTGCCGACACTGTAATGCCTCCTCTATAGCAGTCTCAGTGATCATGACCTCTCTACCCCTTAGCTGAACCGAATCCAAGGTAGGACGGAAGAAGTTGTAGTAGAATTCCTTAACCCATGAGATGTTGATGTCTCCCAAATCCCTATCAACAAAGTCCAAACCCAACTCTAGGATGCGGGTATTGATGGAACGCCTCACATCATTGGGGAGGACTAGTCTCTTCTCAGTATTCAGTTTCGTCTTCCGATAATTTGGGGAGCGAAGCTCACAATAAAGGTTGGGAAACTTTATAGGGTCGGTGGAAGGTAGCAACTGATTTTCTCTTTCTATTTCATTCAACGGATTCTTAGCATAGTTCTTGTAAGGAAGCGGGGTAGAGGGTGTGGAGTGTTTTCTTTTCTTGGAGGAAGTGGCTATGGCTTTTTCTTTATCCGACATCCTGAAAAGCGGGATAGAATATAGACAAATAAGCACATAGCATGAAGCAAAGAAAGCATGTTCAGGATATAAGATGTACGATAAACAATCATAATGTGAACCAAGTAAGAACAGAAAACATAGCCGTAAACCAAGTAATCAATGTTCAATAAAATCACAATTCTTACTCATTAAGCAACAAAATCATCATACTATGAAAAAATGGTTAAAGAGCGTTAGATGTACGTAGAAGTTAACTGGTTAAAGAGATTAGTGGGTTAGAAAAAGTGGATTAGTGGTATGATGATATATAAGCTCAATAAAAGAGGAGTTGTGATCAAGCATAGAATACATGTTCACAATGATTGGTGCAAATCCGGAAAGTCGAAAGGAAACGGAAATTAGCCCAAATTCGCAATGGAATTGAAAGAGGGAATAGATTTCTTGGAAATTGGGCAGCATTCTGGCATAAAATCGGACGTTTCCGGATAGCAACATAGCATAAAACAGCAAGATTGCAACATCAATTAAGCATGGCAACAATGAGATATCATCTAGCAACACAAATTGCATACAAAGCAACTCAGAATCAGCATACAATAGACAAGTAAACAAATAGAGAATAGGCACAAACGGAGCACTTATCATGCCTAGAATCCTCTAACCACATCCTAGCTACCTAACAGCAATTATTTCTATCTAACCTAACATGCAAAATTTCAATTCGAACTAACTAACAGAAAACTAACATTAATAAAAAATTAACGAAAATAGAGTTGGAGCAGGAACCTGGGGGCGAGCAAAACTGAAAAAAATGGAAGTGGGAATGGGGCAAGCAGAAACCGAGAGACACACTGAGCAGGGCACCGCTGCGGGTGGTGGCGGCAGGGGCGGAGTAGCGGTCGCAGCAGGGGGAGTGTGCTGGGGTGAGAGAGGGCAAAGGGTGAGAGATGAGAAGAGGACGAGGGATGAAGGGGGTGGAGTAGCAGGGTAGAGCTGGGGCAGCGAGAGGGAGAGAGGAGTCGCCGGTGTCGCCGACGGTGGTTGAGGTTTTAGGGGGGCGGTGAGGAGAGGAAGAAGAAGGGGGTGGGGGTGTGTGGTGCGCTGCTGCGCAAGCCCATCGCGCATTAGGGTTATCCGCGATTTTGAATTGGTGCGGGCGCGCACCGTGCACATCCGCATACATTAAAGAAATTGGGGACCTACGCGTGCGCGCCATAGGCGCTTACGCGTAAATGGCAAAAACGGGTAGGGGCGCGTGCGTGTACAGTGCGCGCACGCGTACAGGTAGTTGGGCTGGAGGCTCAGAGCAGGCCCAGCAGAGGCCTAACTCTCTGGAAAGTGGTCTGGAATTGTGGCATCAGCCGGTTGACGCGTACGCGGCAAGTGCGCTTCCGTGTACATGGGTGGTTTATCATAGTGCGCGCAAGCGTGCTGTGCGCGCTCGCGTGCATTCCCTCCTTTTCGTATATGGGCGCGCACGTGGCAAGTGCGCATCCGTGTAAGACGAGTTGGGCTCGAGGCACAACGTTGGCCTAAGAGAGGCCCAACTCTCTAGAGTTTAGGGGTGATGGTGCATCCGCTCAGGGGCGCGTGCGCGTACATCGTGCGCGCGCGTCTTCTCCCCTTTTTTTTTAGCATGAAGGTTTTGCCCAGGTGTTCCCTATAATGCTCACACTTCTTTATTCAATTAACTATCATGCAATTCACAAAACATGCAATATGATGTTATTCATCTACTACTAACACAACATACTTATGACTATGCTAACAATCTTGGTATGCAAACAAATCTATATGAAGTGTACCTACAATGGTAACTCAAACCACTTATTTCACAAAACTAAAAGAGATTGGGAAGAGTTTACCATGGTGGGGTGTCTCCCACCTATCACTTTTAGTTTAAGTCCTTAAGTTGGACTTATTGAGAAGCTTATTGTCATGGTGGCTTATGCTTGTACTCATCCTTGAATCTCCAAGGATCTTTGCTTCTCAATTGGTTGACAGAATTTCCAACCTTCTTTATCAAGCTTGGACAAAGTTCAACCCAAGATATGAGTTCCCATGGTTGGTTGTCATGTGACGAACCGGGATCCCATATCTTATCTTCACACCCATCCGTGAGTTGAGTTCCATGAGTTCTCCGTATGGGTGGTTGACATAATCGAACCGGGATCCCATATCTTATCTTCACACCCATCCGTGAGTTGAGTTCCATGAGTTCTCCGTATGGGTGGTTGACATAAGTGTGGTCGACACATAGAATTCTCTTTATTCCACCAATGCTCTCTTCTAGATCCATATAAGGTAATTCTTGTCCCATAATCATCCTTATACCTTGAAGCTTTGACCTTAGTGAGCTTTATACCAAATTCCCAACCACTACACAACTCATTCTTATTTTTAATTCCACAAAGAGCTCTAAGTTGTCCATCATTTTCAATTAAACCGTATTCAAGTGAGAAAGTAAATCTTAGAGATAGAGATTTTACCCGCTTGAATGTTGTATTGGATGGTAACTTGAGAAGGGTGACTTCCCCACACTTAGACAATGCAAGGTCTACTTCCTTGTGCTCCTTTTTGTATATTTCCACCTCTTGACAAAATTCTCCAATTTCAACCTTTTTCCCTTTGCTTGGCTTGGTGTTGTCTTCAAGATATTTGATTTCTTGCCCAATGAGAGGTGATTCAATTTTGATGATCATAGGCTTCTCCAATTGTTCCAACACAAAATAGCATCCCTCATCCCCCACCGGAGTTTTCAATCTCTCCTTCATGCTTTGTTCTTCTTTTGACTTTTCACATGGGATCACGGAGGTACCTGGAGTGTTCAAACATCGGTAGGCTAAGGTGGACACTACTTTGGTCAAGTTGGTCACAAACTCAAGTGTATCCCTCTTCATGGCCTCTTGTCCTTGAAGTAACAAGGTAAGAGAATCATCTATTGGGGCTTGGGGTGAGTAGGAAGGTTCATTATTTTGGAGAGAGGATTCATGGTAGGAAGGTGGTTCCTCTTGATAAAATTGTGGAGATGGTGTGTATTGAGGTGGTTCTTGGAAGTAATCTTGATAGGGTTGTGGTGGTTTTAAGGGTTCTTGCTCATAATGGTCATAAAAATATGGTATGAATGATTGGCCATATGGTGGATATGGATCATAGGAAGGTGTTTGGTATGGAAGGGCTTGTGAGTATGGTTGAGGTTCATGTTGAAGGTAGGGGTTATAGGTATATGGTGGTGGTGATTGAAAATCACAAGGAGATTCACCATAGCCATTGAATTGACATGTAATAGGATGAGAGCTATACCTATAAGTATCCGGAGGTTGTTGCCAATAGGAGTGATCAATTCCTTGAGGTTCCTCCCATCTTTGATTATCCCATCCTTGATACACATTCTTATTGGAGTTCCCATCACCTACAACATAATTGTAATCACACTCATAGCCAAAGTGAGAATTCATGGTGGAAAAACGAAATAAAACTAACAAAAATAAAACAAGTCTATTCACACTATTCACATATATACAATAACCAATAACATAACACCATTGCACTCCCCGGCAACGGCACCATTTTGATGATTGGATTTTTGACGGTTTAGAAATTCACTAATGAAATCTCGTTGTAAAGTATAGTTTCTAAACCAAACAATAATCCTTTCATACAAAAAGTTGTTTGTCACAAGTACAAACCCCTAAAATTTATAAACCGAAGTATTGAACCTCGGGTCGTCCTCCCTAGGAATGCAATAAAGTGTCTTGTTACTGGTTATGAGGTATTTTGGGGTTTTTGAGAATTTAGACAAGAAATGTAAATGGCAAAGAAAATAAACTAACAACTAACAAAGCTCTTGATAAGATATAAGAATTAGAAGTCCTATCCTAATTATCTTCCTCAATTTTGATAACAAATTGTCCATTGCTCCCACTTAGTTAACCTCTAACCATGGAGGGAAATCAAGTGGATGAATCAATTTGATTCCTCAAGTCCTAATCAACTCCTAAAGGAAAGACCAGTTTTAGAGGCATTCAAATCAATTAGCAACTTCTAATTATCAATCAACAAAAAGGGATTAGATAACTCAAGAGTCACTAATTACTTTACCTAGACCAAGAGGAACAAAACTTACACTAAAATCCAACCAAGCATTTTATCAAACACTTGGAAGGTACAAAAGAAGAGCATAGTAAATCACAACAAGAATGAATTCTAACTACAATTGAATACAAAGAATTAACAACAACAATCAAGGAAATCACAATTATCATGAATTACCTCAAATTGCATTATTGAAAGGAAAATAAAAGAATAAGAGTATCTCAATTACAAAAGCTAGAAACAAAATATGAGGAATTACAACAAGAGAATAGGGATAGAAAGAAGAACCAAAGTGTAGCAATCATCAATTGGAGGTAAAAGTAGAAAGAGACTTGAATTAAACCTAGAACTATGAGATCCTAATCTAACCCTAATTCCTAATCCTAGAGAGAAGTGAGAGCTTCTCTCTCTAAAACTAGCTCTAAACTAAAACTAATGAACTAAAGTCTAAGTATGAATTGAATTTATGATTCCCTTTCATCCTTGATCCTTTTATTCCTCTCTATCAGAAACCCTCCAAAATCGCCAGGCACGTGTTGCTCTATTGAGGTCACATGTGGACTGCGGCGCGTGCGCGCACGGTACGCATGCGCGCCCTCGGCCAATCTGCAACGTACGCGTGAGCGCCTTGTGCGCGTGCGCGTACATGGCCGATTCTGCTTCTTTGGCTTTTTATGCTTCTCTCCACTTGTATGCTTCCTTGCTTGCTTCTTTGATCCATGCCTAGCCTATTTCAACCCTGGAATTACTAGCAAACACATCAAGGCATCTTGTGAAATCAAAGAGGAATTAGAATTCATCAAAATAAGGCTTAAAAGGCATGTTTTTACACTTAAGCACAACTACGGGAGAGATTATAAAACTATGCTAATTCATAGGTCAAATGTGAGAGAAGGTTATCAAAATACTCTAAATTCAATACAAGATAAACCGTCAAATTGAAATTTATCACATACATATTAAATTGAACATCCGACATATCTATTGTTCACGTTATTTAGTATTCTCATTATCTACTTATATTTTTTCCAATATTAAATATGCACAGATTGAACTGAATAAATGTGGCTTATATGAATGAGTTTAATATGTAGAAATTCTAAAGTATAACGATGTCCATGCATATGGCAAAGGCAAACAAACATGAAGTGTAAGAGAAGTAGCTGACTTTTGGGCTTGGGCAATTGGTTAAGGCTTAAACTTACTTGAATGATATAATATTAAATTATTAATATTGTGAGCACATCATACATGCATTTCACTAAGTGAAATTTGAATTGGAAGGCGCATATATCTGAGGTGTAGCATGTTCTATAGTGGTTGTCAACTTGTCAACATCATCGGTTTAATTTAATTTCTCTAGTAATTAAGCTACTACCACAAAATGATGCAGATCTACAAACGCTGCTTTCCAAACCATTACGAATATCATGTTAACACGTACCCAAGGAAATATAGATACCAAATAAAAAATATTATTAAATAGATTATACAAAATTTTATGATATATCATGCCATACCTTACCCTAATAATAGATTAGCTATATACACTACTACACCGATATTAATTAAAGACTACGCTGTCTCCCTCAGCCACCAACCAATACGATCTAGATCCACAAAGAAAACGAAGATTGAACTATATTTATGTTATATATATACACATTAATCTGATACTATATATTCTATTATTTTCAACAGAGTATAAATTATAAATGTAAGGTACGGTATGCCTTTGCTTTAGCTCTACAACAATGAAACATAGCAATAAGAAGGGGGTAGGTGCCAACACGTGTGTGTTATAACATTCAGCTGTTTTCTACTGCCATAGTCCCACCACTCCACCAGAAATAGTCATCTTTCTTCATCATGTACCTCACTCATTCACAACCAGATACATAAATGGCTTTTAATTATTTTAATCATGCTTTTCAAAGAGGTCACGTTTTTTATCTGTTACCTTACGAGTATAAATTTTGCGATTTTTCTTTAGGACATTATCATCAATATCAACTTATATAATGGCATGAAAACTTTTAATTCGAAGTAGTAATAATAAGTTTTCTGATATGTTAACCGAAGCACAGAAAAATCTCTAAACTCTAGTCTTCTCTGTTGGGAAAAGTTATGACATTTGCATTTTCTTCACTGATGAAAATAAAAATATACGTATCATCACATAATTGAATCCAACAAAACGTGACTGGCACATCAAATAGATTAATGAATTTTTAAAAGAGGAATGTTAGGGGGACAATGATTTTGTTGGACAATATGAACAACTACCAATTAAATTAAAACACACTACACCTCTAAATTAATTCTCTAAATTTTAATATTAAAATTGATGGTTTCAGTGGCTAAGAGAAGGGGGGGTTGAATCTTAGCCCCTTTTTGCTTGCTGACGCTTGCTGGACTCTAGATGAGATTTTTCTGTTTTATCTCGTCCCTAGTCACGAGACATTTTCATTTTGTCTCGTCACTTGGCATGAGACATTTTTGATGTTGCATCTTGAGCAATAAAAACAGAAGTGAAGTAGGAGAGAAATAGAGAAGATAACACCCAGATATATCCTGGTTCAGCTGCTAAGTGTAGTGCAGCCTACATCCAGTCTCCATCACAACAATGATGGAATTTCACTATAATCATACAGATTACAACTTGTAAAGTGCTAACCCAACTTACAAGGGGATTCCCACAGAATCATGATACACAACAAAGATGTACAAAGGAACTCTAAGACATCAATGGCTTTTCTTTTAATTTTGCACTCTCTGCCTTTTTCCGCTCTATGGCTTTTTCTTACAAACCTCACTGTTTGCCTTTTACCATGAGACTCAAGACATGACAAAATTAAACAGAAAAATACAAAACAGAAAATATTGAAGGAGAAGAAGGACTGCTAGCTTAGGTAGCTCTGAGAACTCTGTGCCTTGCACTCTCAAAACCTTACTCCTTTTCCTTGAATCAAACCATAATTGTTCACCTCTTTTATAGAGAAGTGAAGCCTTCACAGTTTGATACCCAGACCTGAGCTCAGCTTTCTTTCCTTCAACAAAAACCGGTTCGGCCATACAGAGAGAAGAGGTAACTCATGCAAAAACCAACATGCAAGTACCTCGGTTTCTTCCTTGGTCACCACTCTTCATCAATCCGAGCGCTCCATCCTTGGCTTCCTTTCCAAGATGGATTTCTGGCCCTTGATGCTTCATGATGATGATGACTTCATCTGCTTCA
>NC_029778.3:50213-51485 GCF_000817695.3 Arachis duranensis
ACATTTAACATCCATTTGAAACATTTTGAAACCCTTATGGGCAGCATAGGCAAGAAGCAACCTAATTGCTTCCATTCTAGCTACCGGAGCAAAAGACTCATCAAAATCAATTCCCTCTTCTTGATCGTAACCTTGGGCCACTAATCTAGCCTTGTTACGAACAACTTGTCCATCCTCACCAAGCTTATTTTTAAATACCCATTTAGTACCCGTTACTTTCTTACCATCCGGATGAGGTACTAATGTCCAAACCTCATTCTTGTCAAATTGAGCAAGCTCCTCTTGCATGGCCTTAACCCAAGATGGATCTTCAAGGGCTTGCTTGACATTGTTTGGCTCCATTTGTGACAAGAGAGCAAGGTTGCTAGGTTCGGTTGGCCTTTTGGTAGAGGATCTTGTGATTATACCTTGAGAAGGATCACCAATGATGAAGTCATGAGGATAACCCCTCATGGATTTCCATTCTCTAGGTTTTCGGACAGGTGTTAGGCTTTGATGATCTTCAGGTGGTCTCACTGTTTCAGTTGCTTGTGTCTGCTCAGGAGACAAAATGGAAGTTTCTCCTTCGATCTGTCGAGACAAAACTGGGTTGACAGATTCTTCATTTTGCACAGATTTGGGATTTTCTTTATTTGTTCCATCTTCTTCTCCATCTGATTCACTATCCTTTACAGTACTGGGAATTAAATTAGAATCACAGAAAGTGACGTGTATGGATTCCTCTATGGTTCTATGTTCTTTGAGATAAACTCTATAGGCCTTACTTGTGGTGGAATATCCAACAAACATTCCTTCATATGACTTTGTATCAAATTTTCCAAGATTTTCTTTATTGTTAAGTACAAAGCATTTGCATCCAAAGACATGAAAATACTTAAGATTTGGGGGTGTTCCTTTCCATAGCTCATAAGGAGTTTTCTTTAACCCTTTTCTAATGATTGTTCTATTCAAAATATAACATGCTGTGTTCACAGCTTCTGCCCAAAAAAATTTAGGAATTTCATTCTCACATAGCATAGCCCTAGTCATCTCTTGAAGGCTTCGATTCCTTCTTTCAACCACCCCATTTTGTTGGGGGGTTCTAGGGCATGAAAAATTATGAGAAATTCCTAAGTCATCACAGAATTTTTCAAAGTCTTGATTTTCAAATTCTCTTCCATGATCACTTCTTAAATGGGCAATTTTCAAATCCTTTTCATTTTGAATTTTCTTACAAAGGGTGGAAAAAGCATAAAATGCATCATTCTTATGAGCAAGGAAAAGTACCCAACC
>NC_029778.3:51760-53079 GCF_000817695.3 Arachis duranensis
ACCTACAAAATAAACTCAAGTGACCTTATTGGATCCTTTCACGTTAAACCATCTCCTTTGTCCCAAATCATTGTAATCAAAAACAACTTTGTAAACTTTGTCACCAATCATTCTTTCACCAAAGAAGCATTGAACTGGAAAATGACCACTTCGGTTGCACATTCTACAAAATCTTGGAGTTCCAGCTTTGTTAAAGTGAGTTGGGTTTTGATATGTTGCATCATTTGAAGATGAGGCAATATTTTCAAAATGTGATTTTTCAGATTTATAAAATCCCAACCCAGCTTTATCATAAAGAGGTTTTTGACTAGCTAAGATTTGATTCAAATTTTCAAAACTTTGGGTGAACTTGGCTAAGTCATCTTTAAGTCTTTTAACCTCTTTGAGCAACTCTTCATTTTGCTTAAAACAGTTCACATATGCAAGAATAGAATGATCACTTTCACAGCTCTTAACTTGGGCTTTTAACTGCTTGTTTTCTTCCACAAGATCACAAGCAGTCTCGGCCTCTCTCAGTTTTTCTTTGAGGAAATCATTTTCAGCTTTAAGAATGAAATTTTTTTGTTCAAGATCTTGGTTCTCAGTTAGAAAGCATCTTATTTTTTCAGAAAGGTGATCTATCATGAGATGAAGGTCTTCAGTGTTAGAGTTTTGAAATGATACCTGATCTATCTCATTTGCCATGAGACAGTGCTGTGATTTAGTCTCAGATTCTTCATCATCATCATCTGAGTCATTTTCCAAATCTTCCCATGTGGCCATCAGTCCCTTCTTCTTCATCTTTTTCGGCTTTTCTTCCTTTTTCAACTTGGGACAATCAGATTTGAAATGACCCATTTCCTTTTTCAACTTGGGGCAGTCAGACTTGAAATGACCAACTTCCTTGCAATTGTAACAAGTTACTTTGCTAAGGTCTTTCTTTATCCTCCTTGAGCTGCTGCCTTTTCCTTTGAGCTTTGCCATTTTCCTAAATTTTTTTGCAAACAACACAAACTCATTTTCAGAAGAGTTATCACTGGATTCATCATCCAGAAGGTTAGTCACAGAAGAAAAAGCAATTCCTTTCTTTTTTGAATCCCTTTTTAAATAAGAGTTTTCAAAAGCAAGTAGATTTCCTCTCAAATCATCAAGTGTCATGGAATCTAAATTACTACTCTCAGAAATAATTAAAGCTTTTGTTTCCCACTCTTTTGTGAGACATCTCAACACTCTTCTCACTAGCACAGATTCTGAATGTGTGATTCCAAGAGCATCTAAGCCAGCAGTGATGACATTGAACCGTTCAAACAGTTCATCAATGGACTCTCCTTCCTTCATTG
>NC_029778.3:54132-87731 GCF_000817695.3 Arachis duranensis
ATAACACCCAGATATATCCTGGTTCAGCTGCTAAGTGCAGTGCAGCCTACATCCAGTCTCCATCACAACAATGATGGAATTTCACTATAATCATCCAGATTACAACTTGTAAAGTGCTAACCCAACTTACAAGGGGATTCCCACAGAATCATGATACACAACAAAGATGTACAAAGGAACTCTAAGACATCAATGGCTTTTCTTTTAATTTTGCACTCTCTGCCTTTTTCCGCTCTATGGCTTTTTCATACAAACCTCACTGTTTGCCTTTTTCCAAGAGACTCAAGACATGACAAAATTAAATAGAAAAATACAAAACAGAAAGCATTGAAGGAGAAGAAGAACTGCTAGCTTAGGTAGCTCTGAGAACTCTGTGCCTTGCACTCTCAAAACCTTACTCCTTTTCCTTGAATCAAACCATAACTGTTCACCTCTTTTATAGAGAAGTGAAGCCTTCACAGTTGAAAAACACCAACCGAGCTCAGCTTCTTTTCCTTCAACAAAAACCGGTTCGGCCATACAGAGAGAAGAGGTAACTCATGCAAAAACCAACATGCAAATACCTCTGTTTCTTCCTTGGTCACCACTCTTCATCAATCCGAGCGCTCCATCCTTGGCTTCCTTTCCAAGATGGATTTCTGGCCCTTGATGCTTCATGATGATGATGACTTCATCTGCTTCAATCTCTGCCTTCAACTATCACTTCGCCACTCTAGCTACTCGCTGTGGTGGTTGATCAGAAACGAAGACAAGTCACGCCTCCAAGATCTTTCTGCTGGCCGAATCTTCTTCTTCTTTTTGGGTATGGAGGATCCGAGATTAACTCACCAAATCTATCCATATTTGGTGATTATCTCAGCCACTGCATACTTTTTGTTTTCTTGCCATCATTGTGATGGACTTGTAGCTTGTCCTCCCTTCCTTTCGGTAGCACCAAGTAGCTTCCATGGCTACCAATATTTCCTGTGTAATAACCGAAGAGAGAAGAAGAAAGAGATGAGAGAGAACACAGAAAGTAAACAAAAGCAATTCAAAACAAGTTAAATGAAGATAGCTTGCTTTTACTTCCCTGGGTGGCGTGCAACACTAATCATAATGATTCCCATCAAATCAAAGCTAATTTCTCTCTCATTGTTCCAAAGCTAGCATATTAATTTTGAAATCCATTTTAATCAAGCAATGGAATCCGTTGGAAGCTTTCATGGATTCGGTTGATGCATGGAAGCATTAACAGTTTGGGCTTGATTGCAATGAGGGATGTTCTTGGCCCAATATAAAAGCATTTGCTTTCCTGATAGGATTTGGAGCATGCATAAGACAAATGAAAAGCATGTAACCCACTTGGGCTTAGGGCAATCAAAAACATTTAGGCCCAACAGCCATTTTCATTTTTATTATCAAAACCAAAGCTGAGTGAAAGTTGGGCTAGCATCATTTTCTTCTAATTTCGGCCCAATAAGACCTGCAGCAAAATTATTTAATCAATATATGTTGTATGAAAAAATTCAGACTAATAATTTTGCAATTAATTAATTTTAATAGTGTTTAGTCATCACAAATATTAATTTAGAGTTTTCCAAACTCATCAAAAATAACCATCCGTACACTAATAAAATGAACATCCGATATATCTATTGTTTATATTGTTTAATATTTCTATTGTTTACCTATATTTTTCCTTTTTAAAAATAAAAATCAAACAAATAAACTAGTGACAATAAATATTCTTAGAGACTAAATGAATGAAACAAATTAAATATTTTTCAAAGATTAATTTCACAAACCAAAGACACTAGCTTTAGACTGATAGTACAAACCTTTAAGAGATTAAGTTAATTTTACACATATTTAATTTTTCTACTAGTAAACCTAAATTTAGTCAAAAGAAAATTAGTAATATATTTTTGTGAAAAGCAAAGCTTGCTTTGTGAAGATTATACTTAATGGCTGTCTTCACACCACCTAAATAATTTGTACATTATGTGTGGATACTATCGTTTAATTTACTCAAAAAGTAAAATTTAAAAAAAAAAAGTAAAGTAAAATATTTTGATGTTGATTGTAATGTAGTGTAGTGTATGAAGATATAGATGATGAAGAGAATAGTAGTTGATTAAACTAGTGACGGATGTAGATGAAGCGCTTGAAGACGGCTGACTGGGACCCATGCATGGGCATGAAGGCAACCGGGCCGGGCCAAGAAATAAGCCTGCCCATCAAGGATCACGAGTCCACCAGAGGTGTTAAGTCATAAGTGTTAACCGTTAACCTTATCTCCCTGGTTTGATTTTAGTTTTTGGAACAATATGGCACACGTGATTTCTTCCATTTGGCACGAGTGAAAGGGTGGGCCTACCAAATGAAAACAAACATTTTGTGGGTACAAAACTATATTATTGCAAAAATTGAAAAATATATCAACAAAGAGACGCGTCCTAACTTTTCTCCTTTGTCAATTTGCCCTTCTCTCTTTTTCCATTTACCAATTATAGGAATGATTATAGTTTATTTGAAAAAATTGAAACCTCACTGGAGAAGCGAAATTCCGGTTTTGCTGGTACTATTATATGTTGAAGTAATCTTCTGCACGTTATGTAGGCTAAATAATCTTCAACGTATTATATTTAATACATGCATATGCATATTGTTGTTTTAAAATAGTTGTTTTTCACTTAATAATACATCCTTAATTGCTTCTGTACCAATGATGAATAATAGGTAAATTATTCTTTTGTTATATATTATTTTATGATAAATATTTATTTTATATATTTTTAACATATAAAATAGTTATATTTTTTAATCAATTCAATATTTCAATCTATAATTAAAGTTTTAGAATATATTAGATAGATTTTAAGATTGAAAAATATTTATTAACTTTAAAGAAATTTATTTTGTATGTGAAATAATGAGTAGATAATTATATGAAGGGTGAATGGGACAATTCACACGTGGTGAAGGTTATTTTCATGAATTAAGAAATGTGAATGAAATATTTACTCAAGTCAAAATCTAGAAAAAGAAACGTGGTAGTGGTAACTATAATTGTGTTGGCGAAACAAGAAAGAAAAAAAGAAAAGAAAAGAATTGGGTAAGAGTAACACCAACAGCAGAGCAGAGAGCAGCGGAAGGCACCACCACAACAGAAAGTAAACAGCTCACAACTCAGCCACCCCTCTCTCTCTCTCTCTCTCTCTCTCCTCTTTCTTACACTCTCCCTACATTTCACCACCTTTTTCTCTTTTAATCCATTTCTTTTCTTAGCAACTCTCTCTCTCTCTTACAAGATCTAGTTTTTTTCTGGGCTTTCCCTTTGTTTTGTTATATTTTATTTTATTTTTCATTTTATATTTTTTTGTGGGTCTCATCACTCCCAATATTATCTCTTCACAATTCAAGTTTTTTTTTTTCTTTCGTGTATATTAATTTATCAGTTTCAGAAGAGATTCCAGCTGAAGTTTTCTGATTATGCAAAAGTGTTTGTTGATGTTGTAAATTTTGAATCTTGTTGCACCCCCATTTTTATATTCTCACAAATTTGGAGCCTTTATTCACCTAATCTCTAGCATCAAGGTCCCCAAGCTGGACCATTTCGTGGTTTCAGACTAGTAGGGCATTATTTGACGAGGTCCCAATCTTTTCCTATTCAAAACAAAGATATTGTTGTCTCAGAAACATTGTTCCCCTCTTTTCGCCCCCATCGTCTTGGTTGATCTGAGGAAAAAAGAGAAGAAGATGTATGGAGCAAAAGGCAAAATAGACCTTGCCTTTGAATACCAATCTCAAGTTGCAGTTTTGAGGCCAAGCATCCATTCAAGGAGGGCAAATCTGACTGTGAAATTCCAAGACCTTTATGGGTTCACAGTGGAAGGGAATGTGGATGATGTGAATGTGATGAATGAGGTGAGGGAGAAGGTGAGACAGCAGGGTAGGGTATGGTGGGCATTGGAAGCCAGCAAAGGGGCAAATTGGTATCTTCACACCGTCATAGGACAAGGGAATGCTCTCAAATCTTCCTTGAAATTCTCAGCTCTGGCCAATGCCCTCACTCTGAAGAAGATCATTAGGAAGGGGATACCCCCAGTTCTTAGGCCTAAGGTTTGGTTTTCATTGTCTGGTGCTGCAAAGAAAAAATCCACTGTGCCTGATAGCTATTATGATGATCTGACCAAGGCAGTTGAGGGCAAAGTTACCCCTGCTACCAGACAGATTGATCATGTGAGTTGTTCATCCTCGCTCATTTTATCATCATCATTCAGTTGACTTTAGTTTTGATTCATACAAGTTTTCTTTAGTTTGAGACCCTTGTTGGCTTCTTTGGGATGATAAGAAAATTATACAATGTTGGAGGAAAGAATTCCTTGAATTTGATGGAGGAATTGCTTTGTCTAGATTCTAGAATTTACAGTGTGTGCCATATGGAAAGATTTTTGGACAAATCTTGCTGCTGGTTTGTTTGGATAAGAGGGGAAAATCAAGAAAGATCTGTAATAGCTAAAGCATTTGTAAGCTGTATATCTATAACCTTGCATTATTGTGTGATACATTAGCTTGCGCTTCTGCAGAGAGTTTACATGATCTTTAGTGTATGAATTCAGTTGAGCCAAAATGCAGCTGTGAGTATATGCTGAGCAGGAAAAGAGGGGAATTTGTGTGATATTCAGTACAGTTTGAAGAATATGTATCAGCTTTGCGTAGGGTCTTCCATTTTGTAAAGGTCTAAAGGGAAGTTAGGGTGTTTAATGCTGACCATTCAAATGGTTATTGTAATTGATGTTAGTTCAGAAAAATTGGAATTTTTAATTTATGCATGTTAAAATTGCTGATTATATCTCCCTTTCTCTAATAATTCTTCATGCATCTGTACAGGATCTGCCACGGACCTTTCCTGGCCATCCATGGTTGGACACTCCCGAGGGACATGCTGCTCTTAGACGTGTTCTTGTTGTTTATTCTTTCCGCGATTCTGATGTTGGATATTGTCAGGTGGATTTGACCTGCTCTTCCTTCTTATTCTGAATTATTTTCCCCCTCATACAGAAGAGAAAGTTCTGATAACAACTTAGAATTTGATAGTAACTATCTTTGAGGAGTAACTGTTTTTGTCTGGCTTCATTTATTCATTTGATCTATTCTTCTCCGGGCATTAGAAGTCAAATTTTTAAGAATTAATAACTTGCATGCTGCTTATTCTCTTTTTCAAAATTGAAGCTTCTGTGTTCTACCTATAATACATTTTCTATAAGTGAAAATTAAAATCATCAATAGTATGTGGCTTATAAAGAAGAAAAATTGTGAATACATACCTCTGAACATATTTTCTTAATTATTGACTAGTGAATATTATTTCCTCAGGGATTAAATTACGTTGCAGCGCTGTTGTTGCTTGTAATGAAGACAGAAGAAGAAGCATTTTGGATGCTTGCTGTCTTGTTAGAAAATGTCCTGGTTAGTGATTGTTACACAAACAACTTATCAGGATGCCATGTTGAACAGAGAGTTTTTAAAGATTTACTCAGTAAAAAGTGCCCAAGGTATTAAACTTTCATTAATTAATTAGTGTATCATATGCTTGTTTGCAACTTGCAAGTATCTTCTG
This sequence comes from Arachis duranensis, assembly GCF_000817695.3. Lineage (NCBI taxonomy): Eukaryota > Viridiplantae > Streptophyta > Magnoliopsida > Fabales > Fabaceae > Arachis > Arachis duranensis. The sequence goes on from NC_029778.3 coordinate 59,735, forward strand.
AAAATATGGAAATGCAGGATAGCATCTCATTTGGAATCTTTGGAATTTGATGTTTCCCTTGTGACCACTGAGTGGTTCCTTTGCCTCTTTTCAAAGAGCCTACCTTCTGAGGTGAGAACAATATGCACTCAGTTTATGCATTGAAGTGTTCTGTTCCCCCCAATATTAATATTTGTTCCATGAAACAGACGACTCTGCGAGTGTGGGACGTTATCTTCTACGAAGGGGCTCAGGTTATGTTTAATGTCGCCTTAGCAATATTTAAGGTACATATTGTGCAGCCTTTTTGTTCTTTATTGGTTTCTTATTCATCCATTCAAAAACATAAAGGAGTATGCACTAGATAATACTTCATCAAAGAGATGTTTCAATAATTTTAAACCTCTAAGTGCAGATGAAGGAAGATGAGTTACTTCTAACCCATCATGTTGGTGAAGTAATCAATATTCTGCAAAGGACTACTCATCACCTATTTGATCCAGACGATTTGCTAACAGTATGACAGCTTTCGCTATCGGCTTTCTTTCATTAGATATCATTTTGTCTTTTGATGATTGTTATTTTGCTTGCACTTCGCAGGTGGCGTTTGACAAGATAGGTTCCATGACAACCAATACGATATCAAAGCAAAGGAAGAAGCAAGAACCCGAAGTGATGAAGGAGCTTGATGAAAGAATCAGACGGTTAGAGTCGTTTAAAATGGAGGATAAATAGTATTCGCCATTGTATTTGTGTTTCGGTCTAAGTTAATATGAGAAATGTTTGAACCATCCTATCATAATAGGGTCTGCTGCCTCCCTTAAGTTCTTGTTGGCATGATCTAGCCCTCTTGTTTTCAGGATGCTTGTATTGTAGGTCAGAATTGTAAATTTGAATTAATACCTTAATAACTTAACTGTTACTGTTATAATGTGAATAAATGTCAATTTAGGACATTGTGCTATTTCATTGCCCTGGATTTACATTATTAAAGAGGCATTTGCACCTGTTCAATTTAACTTTTGTTAGCTCAATCTTAGTATCTTACCGAGTGCTTGAAATTTTCTAACCAAATAATAATCTTAGTAATAACGATAAATTACATTCATACCTTTTGAGGTATATCAAAACTACATATGTTGCTTTTTTTAACGACATTTTATTTTGAGTGTAATAGAGAGGAATTTGGTGTATAATAAAGTGGTGGTTTGTAATTTTGAAGTGTAAAGGTTTTGGAAAATCTTTACTCACTCTTTATCTCAACATCTGAGGGCAACAAGCAAAAATACGGATGCATATAGGAAATATGAATGCCCGTATTATAAACATATCAGATCACTTTAGAGGATTTATTTGTGAATTATTTCTCAACAGAAATTATGAGATGAAGATTTATCTTTTTAAGGTGAGATGTTGCAGTTTCAGCCATAATGACAATGAAGAACGATCAATACTTATTTTTTTTTTTGGTGACTTCGATCAATACTTATTTGATAGCTAATAACTACTTGAGCATTTAATTTCTGTTGACATTTATGTTTATGTAAGCAATCCATTTGGTGCATCTCTCAATCTTTTTTCTGAAACTATTAGCCTGCTACGTTTATAAATTTTGTAAATCATTTGGGATAAAATATAGTACTTAAAAAGGAGCATGCTACTTCCACGGATGAATTATACTACAAGATCAGCGGTTATATCTTACAAAAATTGATCTTCAATTTCGGAGTTACAAGAAAGAAGTCTAATATCACAATTGTAATGGCGATATCCAATTATAGAGTATCGAATTAAGAAAACTATTACATACTTATTTGAAAAAAATAGGGAAAGTTGGCAAACATGGTCACGAAATAGCATACACCAAAATGAAATACATAATCAGAAGTTCAAATCATTCGATTAAAACATGTTTCTCAGTGCATACATGAAGAGAAACCTCGGCTACCAAACTTGTCTACAAAGAAAAAGCTGTCAATTGGAGAATAAAACGATGCCTCCCTCCCATTTATTATTGGGAAAAATTGCATGTTATTTTCATGAAAGAATGTAGCTAAGTACTAAAAAGGTCTAAAAAAGAAAATTTACAGGATGGCATTTCCCTTGGTTCTATAAACAAAAATGAATTTATCTTTTTACTCATTCTATAGAGTATGTTTTACTTCAATCTTTTAAAGGGCTGCGTCTTTCTTCAACATCAGCAGTCAGCAGCGGTTTCTAAGAGCTGGCATTTTATGAAGCTGTATTATCATCAATGGCTAAATCGGACACCTCATTTGCTAAATCTGTGTTTGTCTGGTTTTCTCCGGCTTCAGGTGAAGTAGCCTCTGGGGTGATAGTTTCATAATGTTTCTGCAGGCTCCAATACATGATGCTAGCAGTTAAAATTAGTATCATCTTCTGGTTGACCTGCCAAGTGCAAACATGAAATAAGCAACCCAGACGAATCCAGCTAAGCAACTAAGAATTGATACCCTATTTAACTAAGGATTGAAACCCTATTTACATAACATTTGACCAAAGGTCTAGTTTTGGTCTTTAACCAATCATCTTAAGCAATGATTTAAACTAAGAAGCCCTCTCAATACCGACTTGTGCTCTATCATATATTAGAGACAAGTGGTAGTGCTTTAAACAACATTTACCACAGTGGATAAAATCATAGAAATTGACTTATAACGCTAGCAAAGCTAGTACTAAACTTATTTGAAACATTGTTAATAGTTGGCTACTCCAATGAAGATTTCATGATTGTCATCATGTGAAGATATTTCATTTTAACTATTGGATGATAAGTTGTAGGCTTTGATTTTTATATGTTATAAAAGTGTTATTTTTATTTAAAGTGTGGCCAAACAAATAAGTTATACTTTTTAAACAAAGATCATCATGAGAAGATATTTTTAACATCTTCATTAGAGTAGTTGCCTTGTTAATATTACCTCTATTATGTCTTCAGGTAACAGGTAAATGGAACACCCAAGTTTTCGGGCAACACTGATTATATATGTTGCATTCATCTTCTTATCTTCATCTGCAATTCAAGCAACGGTAATTTGAGCACTACAGTTTGTTGTCAGATATTGTATTCACATCACATAACATCACCATAGTTCAATATACTGCCGAACAAAAAAAGTAGTTGTAAACTAATAGCTAGCCTCAGTTTCTTGACCATGGGCAAAGTTGACATACCAGTCTCCCCTTTAGTAACAAGACTCCAGTTGACCACCCTTGGCTCCACAGCAGTGAGAAGATCAAGGAAGAAGATACCATTGGAAAGATTTTTATCCTGATAGTAAAAAAGCGGGAAAAAAAAAAAGTATTTGACACAAATATTAATCACAATAAAGCTAGAGTTGCAATTTAACATCGAAGGAACTGTCATGAACATTGAACAGTCTTTTCAATTATATTTATTCCACACACAATTCTTTAACACTAACCTTAAATTAAAAAGATTGAGAGTCAGCTTACAATATACGCATGATAAAATATTGATAACTTATAACTCAAATATTTGGTTGATTACCTTGAAACTGTCCATTTGTGAAGTTCTTTTTGCCTTTTTCACTTTATTGTTTGCCCAGTTCAGAATATCAGCATCGGTAATCTCTTTACCTTGGGAGTGCGATCTCAAATTTTTCAGAAGTTGAAGCATGGTAAACCTCATCAGCTGCCACAAAAAGGCTGTGGAACAAAGAGGAGAAGGAGATGATTATCCATAAGATATAGATGGGCATGAATAAACAAAATAATAACAAAGCAACAATACCACATCCTAACACCCTCAACCCCTCCCCCAACCAGTGGTTATACTTCAGTTGGCAGATTGAAAAAAAAGCAGCAGCAGCAAAATCAATGCATTTATCCAACAAGATATTCAAGGAATGAAGAAAAACAGAATCCAATTAACTTTTAAAATGGATCAGACCTAGTAAGAGCTTCTTATTCCCCTGCACAATATCATTGCCAGCAACATTCACTAAAGAAAAGTTCAGCTCCTTCCCAATCTTTATAACTTGATTGCAGTTCTCAACTTTTCGAAATGGCATCTGTATAGGAGGCTTCGTTGCCTGCTTCCAATTGACAGACCCAGGTGAAACCTTATCCAGAACTTCTAGTAAAACCCATCTGCAGAAAAGAAAATGAAGAAATAAGTGGAAATGAAGAGAAAAGAAAAAAAGGAAGAAGCAAAGTATGTAGGAGATTGATAATGGAATCTTACCCATTTCTGATATCCTCAAATAGATTATTGACATGAGTAGCAATTCCAAGACTGTTAATCCACATTCTGAAGCATCTTTCTTCCCGAGATGTCTGATCATCATCAGTCATCATCTCAGCATAGGACGTTTTCGTGGTGTCAGCATTAAGACCATTCCTGAAGAAGTAGAAGTGATGTTTGGATTTTAAATAAATGGAAAGACAGCCATCAAACATAAACAGCTGCAAATGATATAAGCATAAATTTCATGGTTCCTTTTTTATTTATTTTAATAGTTTTAGTGCAGTCATTTTTGGGTAAAATGGACCGGACTATAACCTTCATTGGATGCACCTGAATACTCTACTTGAAACAATTAAAAGAAGGCAATAACATTATGCAGTGGTCTGGTTAAGGATATTCATGAACAAATAAAATACAAAAGCTATTGTAGTCCCAGCCAATCACAACCTCTTAAAACTAACCATACCTATGCTGGAATATCTGAGCAACAAATGCAAGATTCAGATTAGGTGACCCCTCCACTATGTCTTTTGGAGTGAGGTACGTCTTGCAATCTAATTTCTCTGCCTGCTCAAGAATGACTTTAGCCCTTTCTGTTGGATCATTTGCAGCAATAGCAGGGCCTGCCAATTCCGGGGCAAGAGCATTAAGCAAAACAGCATAAGCCTCTCCATCCTGTAAACAGAAGACTGTCAGATATAATAGACTTGCTCAACTAAGAACCGTATTTTATTCTGCTCATGCATACCAAAATATCTGCCATGTTGATCAAAATTTAGCTGCAATGGCTCAGTAAAAAGCATGGTGTAGGATAGCATAGGGAATTTTCTTTGAATGTTACTACTTACCATATGCTTTTCAAGGCCAAGAATAACATAACAAGAAGGTCAACTGTTTCCTAACAAATTTAAAATATACATGAAAATATACCGTGTCCCAAAACAAAATGTCATCATAAGAAATGTGAGCCACAATATTTTGTCCACCAAATGATTTTGCTTCACAGAATGCAGGATCCATACAAAAGCAAATAAAAAAATTCCATGGAGCAAGCCAGCAATCAAAAGATAAAGAACAAGCCTTACCTTTACATCAGAAGAGAAGTTAGTAACCTGTTTCTCATATCCAGCTTTTTTCAAGTGGAAATTCATCCATTTCAGTAAAACCTTTTCAGGTGGTAAGCTGATAAGTTCCTCCACATCCTGCCAAAATGTACCAACACAATAAGGAGGTTTATTTCTGATAGATGTAAAGGGGAAGTAACCATGGCACCTGTAAATAATTAGAAAAGGAACAAGATTATCAAATATATCACCTTGTCATCTTCCAATAATTCCAGAAGTTGAGGAGTTTTCTTGAGATTGAGATCAGCCAACATTTGAATCTAAGATTGCCACCACAGTAAAAGACAAAGAAAGAAAAAGGAGGGCAGAAAAAATAATAGCATTAGTAAATCTCCAAGCTTAGCAGAGCACAACTGAAACCATACTGGTGCTATTCTTCTTGTGGAAACGCATATTACGAGAATATGGAAGAGGCTAGGCTTCAATACCCTACCTTAATTATTTGTGAAATCAGACCAAGTACCAGATGTGGCTACAAGATAACCAAAAAGGACATTTGAAAAAAAAAGGATTTAAAGTCAGTCAAATCAGAAAACAAAAATTGCAGAGGGAGAAAAGTGAAATATAAGGAAGAATGAACCTACTCTTCCTTCTACTAAATCTTGGGTACCAATATTAACCACTGTGCATCCAATAGCCTTTGCTGAATTGAGGGCAAGGGTGTGGTTCTCATTTCTCTCCCATGGATTGAGAACCTTTTTTGTGTTAATGGCTCGTTCATCAATGGTCCCAGGGACGGCAACATTTATAAGCTTGCTGCAGCAATAAAATAAACAGCAAATCAAATCAACGAAATTGAAACACTGGTGAACAAGTTTCAAAAGTTTGACCTCAGGTTGGATCCTGAACACATACCAGAGAAGCACTCCATCTTTTGCAAGATCAAACAACTGATCTGATGCTGGATCAATTGGAAGAAACTGCTTCAGAAATTTGTCTTCAGCCAAGTAGCCATTAATATGTTGCACATACGAAGCTCTCTCAGATTCATTAATGGCATGATGAACAGTTGTTGTAGCTGCCTTCAAAAATGAAGAAGAACTTTTTGGACCACCCTCTTTTGCAGTTGCTCGGGCATGCAAGTTCATATGTGCCTGCCATTTGATGTCACTGAATAAGCTTCTAGGTCCATTATACACTTAAACACATACAAAATTACTTAGAAACAATATTGAAATATCTGCTCAATGCTTATTCAGATGTACACAAACTGCAGTGTTACATTAGGTGCATTCACTCACACGAATAAGCAATTTGAGCACGAAATTGCACATTGCACACACATTGAGACAGAAACAAAACTACATGATGTAGCCGAAAAAAGAAGAAAACTAACCCTAAGGAAGCCCTCAAAATCAATTTCTTGGTCCATGTTGTCATGTGACTCTGCCAAGATAGCCTTAATCTCATTTTCATCGAACAATTCATTGAAAGCCTTTAAACCTTTAAAAATAGATGGCAAATCTCCAACGGTAACACGTCCTGATTGAGTCCTTGCTGATACAAACTAAGAGGCATTCCATGTTTCAGGTGGATAGGAAAATAGGACGACGACGATGATGATAATGATAATGATAAGGATGATGATGATGATGATGATGATGATGATGATGAACGACTTACCTTGGATTTGAGGGATCTGAGTTCGACTTGTGTGAAATGGCTCTGAAGCTCCTGGTCAGAAACAACGACACCGACGTAGCTAGACATGTTCAAAGTGGGTTGGGGGAAATGATGAAACAGTTGGAAGACGAGGAAGAAGAACACTGTGGCAAGACGCGAGATGAAGAAATCACATTTTCAGATATAATCGCAGCGATCCAACAGTGAGATGGGAAATGAAGAAGGCGTACCTTATAGAGTGAGAAAAAGAAGCGAAGGAATGAAGGAAGGCGAATTCATCGTTTCTGCGTGAAGCTTGAAAGAAAGAAAGAGAAAGAGAAAGAGAGAGAGAGAGTAAAACAGAGACAGAGACAGAGACAGAGACAGAGAAAAAGAGAGAGAGGGGTTGAGAGTAAATAACGTGGTGGCGATAGGACCCGCGAACACCAAGGAAATTAGAATGCCTGTGTTGGTTCGTTAATTTCCTTTCTCACTTGCCAATATTTAAACCCTCATTGACATTTGGCGTCATTTTATTTGCTTCTATTCATTATTTATCTTTCACTTTCTCTATTAAAACACATTCATATTGCTTACCCTTTAAACTAGTTTGGAGGAATTTTCATTATGTATGTGGTAATTAATTATTAATTTCATTAGATTTTTTACCTTACAAGTTATGTTAAAAGAGAATCATCCAATTAAATTCTGAAATAAAATATTTTCAAAGTCAATTACATCACCATATTAAGATTAACAGTGAGAAGCAGATGAAGGCGCGTAGCATAGCCAACCTCGTGAGAAGGAGAGGCTCATGGCATCGTTTGCGTGAACAAGAGCGCATTGGATGAATGATATAATTAAAATAGAATAAACTACTATTTGTATCTATAAAAGATAAAAACACTAACTTATGTATCCATATTGAAACTAAATTTATATCCATGCAAGATATTTTTCGTGTGACAAAAGTACATTAACCCTCCAAAGACAGGATACTTTTGTTAAACGGAGGACATCTTGCATAGATACAAGTTTAGTTTTGATATAATGTAGGTACATATGTCAGCGTTTTCATCTTTCATAGTTAGAAATGGTCATTTATTCAATTAAAATATTCACATTCTAAAAACATTAGGAGGACTCTTCACTTAATAATATCATTATCCAAGCTTAGTGATGCCAATAAAAGGAACAAAAAAATAGTATTATAGTAAAAATCAATCACATCCTCAGTCATACACATACATGTATTGAAGAAGAAGAATATGAATAACACTTGTATGTTCAGAAAAAAATTGGATATTCAAATGAAAGCCAATTTGCACACCACCAAAAGTAGATAATAATAATAATCATCTAAAAATTAAATATTCAATGAAATCAAATGGAGGGCACACCCCCCTTGGCCCTTACAAGAGCATCATCACCACACCAAAGGTGGCAAGGACAAGGGAGCCCCCATGGCTGATGATGGTCTTGGAAGCAGAGGATCCATCAGGCTGAGATGATGATGGAGATGAAGCTTTGCTATCAGCACTGTGTTCAGTTGGCGAATCTGCTGCCGGTGCAACAGCTGGTGCAGGTGCAGGTGCAGGAGTAGGGGGAATATCAGTTCCAAAGATGGCCTCAGGAAGAAGCACCTTGTCAACTTCGTATACTGCACAAGGAACTGTGGCATGAACAGCACTTGTTACCTTTGTCTTTGCCCAACCTGAACTGATGTGAACGGTTCCAGAGTCATCCGTGAAGTTCAATGTGTAATCTCCACCAGCAAATGTGGGAGTTGAGGTTTCGCTAAGGTTCTTGAACTCAGCAAGCGAGTAGAAATGTGGCAGTGCATGGAAGAGGATCACTTGCTTCAACTGCTCTTGTGTGAGGTTTGACAGGGTCTTCTTCTTTGATGCGAAGTCGCTGTCTTTTGGGACAAAGATTGTGATTCCTTCTTCAGTGTTGTTGGCTTGGTTTTGGAATGTGTCAAGCACTTTGGTGGATTCAAGGTAGTTGAGGAATGTGTGGAATGGACCCGCAACAGTTAGAAGCTCTGTCAGGTTCACATAATCTGGTGCTGGGGCCGGCGCCGGAGTTGGGGTCGGGGTCGGAGCTGGAGGGCTAACGGTTTTGCCAAATGCTGAAGAACTCAGCAGCAGCAGGGTATTGCTTAGAATGAAAAACATGGAAAATTCCATCTTTTCTTGGCACCCAAGTGTATGTGTTTCCTTAATTACCTTGCAATTATCACCAGCTTCTCCAAATTCCTGAGGAAAAATAGCTCCATAGTGTTATATTAGATCTCAAATGTAAAACTAAAACATATTCTTCTCTGATCAATTTAAATAATGCAAGAAACAAATTGAATGAGATCCAAATCCAATGATAAATCTATAAATTCCTAACCCAAGAAAAATTGAACACTTGTTTACAATCTAGTTAAATCTAAAGAGACAGATCTTGCAAAAATTAATTCAAAACACCCAACAAAAGAAAAATAAATCAAGAGAGGATTGCCAAAGTTAGCAAAAGCAAATGCAGATCACTAGATCAGAGTAATACATGAAAATTCTGAGAAATTGAGTTGAAGGAGATGAATAAGCACTTAAAAATATGTTCCTTTTACTTCACTCAAATTTTAACTCCAGCTGGCAGAGTCTCAGAGAAAGACCAAACCTTGAAATGCTGAATTCAAGATCAGACAGCTAAAGAAATGGATGTTAAACTTTTTGTTTAATATCATACTGTATATGACATAAGTTACCAGTTCATTTTCCCCATAAAGTTGCCACATTGTCCATAAAAGCAAGTCAAATATAGTAGTAACATGCGGTAAGAGTTAGACCAGTCAAGTACAAATTTTCACAATGACACACAGTTCTCACCCACATTACTATTACATCAATCAACCCTAGAAATGAAATGAGACAGATCTAGTCAAGCTGATCCCAAATCTGAAGCAACCATGCAAAACAAAAGTGATAAGCACATACCAAAAAGCAAGAAAAATCAAAACTTTGCACCAAATCACCCCTTGAATGACACAAGAAAAAGTAGCAAACATGAAAGCATATTGAGATTGAAGAACACAGACCTGAACAAGAGGAATTCAGAGAGAGAGAGAGATGGAGAATGTGAAGGATGAAGAGATGAGAGAATGGAGAGAGAGTATATAAAGATGAGTGATTCTTCTTCACTTGGGTTGTATTTATTTTAATAATTAATGATTTAATGGGAAATGAAAATGCTTGTCTGGAAAAGCTCTTGAGCTTGAAGTGTGTTGTGTTGTTGTATGGTGGGCTTTCCAAATCGATTTCAACTAATTACTTATTTAATCCATCAAAGACCAACCTTGCACTCTACCCCACCATTCTAATTCTCTCTCTTTCTTCAATTTCTCCTAACTCCCAATTTATCATCTCCACGCAAATACTAATATTTATTTCTGCAAATAGTTAATTTTCTAGTGTAGTAATAAAACTAAAAATGGTTTAATGATAATCATTTCTTCTCATTTTTAGGTAGTATTTGTTTTGAAGTATCGAAACAGAAACGGAAAGATCGAGACTCAGTATTATATTTGTTGGTTCAGAGACTGGTACTAAAACTTTTGTCTCTATCTCTAAAATTTCCAGTATTTCAGTATTTTTAAAAAGTGGGGACACAGGGGACTAAAATTTTTAAAGATAAAGACTGAAACTTTAATAACATTTTATACCTAAAATGCCCTCATTTCAATTAATTAATTCCAATTTTATCCTTTGTTTAAATTAAATTAGAATTTCATCCTTGTTTTAATTTTGTCTCCCATTTTGCACTAAATAAAATACTAAAATTTATTTCAATCTTTATCTCTTAGTTTCTGTCTCTCAATCTCAATTTTTTTGTCTATGTGTCTCCACCAAAAGCTACATATGTATTTCATTGATGATGAAATCTACTTATTGTTTGTTATTTAAGTTGTATCATACTCTATCGCTTTTTTGCTTTGCTTGATAAAAAAAAAAAAAAGATCATTCATGACAATAATAAAAGTGTAGTTTATCTGTTCACATTTATGTCTTAAGATATGGGTTTTGTTTATGTTCCAAATTTTCTATGACATAAAAAATTAAAAAAAAAACTAATACCGGCTAGGCCACAATATAGGAAAAGGCCCATTATTCTCGCAAGAAAATTCTGCCATTAGAATCTGTCAAAATGTTTTATCAACTAATTAATACCGTTTTAAATTATTAAACTGCATCCGAAACCATAAATCTTGTGTATTATTATATAGAATATGGCCAAAGGAGTTTATTTTCACCTTAATGTGCCGTCTAAATAGATCTGAAATCTTTACTACTAAGGCTATATATGTAATTTCCCAATGCAAGTGGACCACAATATGTGACTCATATTATATCATCATGATTGTAACAAAGCCAAAATATCATGAGAAATTACTTTGAATATCGTATGATATCATTTTAGTATCGTAACATGTACTACATATATAACATATACATTGACTTTACAGAGAGTGGGAACAAAAATGAACAGAGGCAGCGCCATGTTTGGGAGGCCCACAAATAACCCAATGCCAACTGTGGAGGAATCATTCTTATTATTAGCAATTGCCAAACATACCCCAACACACAAAAACAAAAACTACTAATCCCAATTCCTACATTCATCGTTTTGTTTCGTGCAAGCACTACTCTTCGCTTTCTCTCACACGTAACATTTATACTAACTAATTAATTTATTAACATCAAAATACCTTATTACGCTTTCCAATTCAATTCAGATCCACCGTGACCGACACTAATTTGCTTGCTAATTGCTTTATATATTTATTATTTTTTTTTTGAAACATAGAAAGCTCAACACATTAAAGTGGAGCATAAAATAAAGAAGAAGACACACAACAAGCTACCAACCAAACCAACACCTAACACCCCAGACCTATCAACAGCCTCCTCCAGAATCACCACCACGCCATTCTGTATAGCTCATCACTGTCTTTGTGTGGATTACCTCCAGGCTTGCTCTTATATTCTTAAAGATTCGTGCATTCTGTTCCAACCAGATGTTCCAAATAACTGCAAAGAACACTGTCATCTACATCTGCTGTCCTTGTTGTCTATTCTGCAAGCCATGCCAGCTTTCAAACATTTCCCTAATGGTTCCAGGGATCACCCACTCTCTACCTAGTGACCTCAACCACTTACACCAGCCAAGCTACCTCATACCTAAGGAATAAATGCTCAGCAGATTCTAATTCCTTAGTACACATTACACACAAACTATCCCCCAGAATATTGACTCCTATTTTATCCAGCCGCTCCTTGGTGTTAACTCGATCAACTAGCACAAACCACCCAAATAGCTCAATCCTCGGAGGAACAAAACCTTTCCAAACGGAGCTTATAAACAAATTTATTATTATTTACCATTCAAATTTATTCCTATGCACTTCTATAAACAAATTACTAGTGAATTCATTAACATTTTAAACAAGATAAATTGTAGGAGTTTATAATGATGTTCAATTTCAAATAATTATTTCTGACAAGTTTTGTTTCTTTCAAAAAGAATTTCCTTCATATATGTAATAGTATAATAGAGTTCCTTTATCCCATATATGAACAACTTTTTTTTTTCCTAATACCAATATACCATCAATCAAGTTCACAAGAATTGACATATGAGCTAATTGTATATCATATTTCGTTCAAATATATAAGTATTGTTGCCTTCTTTCGTCTGGTGTAATCCAAATTTATTATCATTATGAGTTGATATACTAAGAGCTACACCATACCAACAAAATAACAGTTCAAAGGTACGTATAATCCTGATTTGATTGAAAATGAATTAAGAAGAGATAAATTAAAACTACGAGCAAAGTCCAGGAAACGATAACGAAAGAATACCTATATTTCAATTAATTTGTTCTTATAATATAAAGTTTTACTATATATATAGAGAAAGTTATATACACATATATAGTAAATGTGTGAAGTTTATCAGGGGCAGCGCCCGGTCTAATCAAACCCAAAACCAAAAAAAAAAAATGGTCAAGCTAGCTAGCTAGCTAATTATGATTACTCTCAACGTTAGCAACTTTAATTGTTCTTAACAAACGGCTTAATGACGTTTGTCCTGTAGCAGAGCTAGGTGCAGTGGCAATATCAATTGGCCCGTTATAACTAAATTAGTGCACATGAACCTCGTTAATATTATCACAACTCACATGACAAAATCAAAACATGATTATATAATGTAATAGAAAATGGAAGTAGTTAAGATCACTGTTCATTTGATTGTAAAGCTTCCTTCGTCATATTAAAGCAAAAGTAATGCATCCTCATCCTCATACATACATAAACAAGCAATAAAAAATGTCTCAAAATAGATATGCATTAAATTAATTTATAAGATTGAATTTGATGCGTAATTCTACTTTAATACAAAAGCCACCTTTCATTAAAAATATGAATTAAATTAATATACAGTATAGATTAAAATGAGCCATTCAACTATTTTCTCGCATTTAAGGCCACTAATAAAAAATCAAAAATGTTATTTGTACACTAAAATCAGTCACTAAAATTAGTCACCAATGTATTTGTGTATAAATACATGTGTAGTTTAATTTATTTTTAATATATTTGTATTCTAGCATGTATTTTATACTAGTAACTGATTTTGGTGGTTGATTTTAATGTATACTTAGCATAACTCTAAAGACATAGAGCATGATGTATACTAGGACTAGGAGTAAATGTGGAATAGAAGGTGAGAAATTGCCATCAATTCAATGTGAGTGGCAGCTAGGATTTGGCTATCAAGGTGATTCTATAACACTTTGGATTTGGTGGGTCTTCCAATCTTTTACGCGTTCTTTCTCAGAATTAGAACCTCATGTAATGAATGAATGATCACAACATCATTCTTGTCCTGCCCTTCATACTCCAAACTCATCACAGAAACAAATTCATATTTTTGGACAAGAAAGTCTTATTTTCATTCATATACTAATTTTTTGGTGAACGAAAAAACCCATTTTTCTACTTCATGCATGGGGGCCGCTAAAACAACTATTTGATTCGCAGTGCTTCTAAAACTAAAGCATGTTTTATTACCAAACATGTTATTAACTTAGGAAAATTATGCGAAATTAGCCACTTTATTCCGATTTTTTTAACTACTAATATATATGGCGACAAGTTGACACAAAAAGCTTATTTACAAAATAAATTGTCCAGCTCAACAATACAAGATTGATTAATCTTTACCCAATCGTATTATTTATTTTCAAACTTTTTGTAGTACCCTATCAGCGCCTAGCTGTCTTAATCATTTCATAGCTAGTAGATACTATTAATAATGTTATCTTAATCTTTAACTTTTGAAATAACTACTAGTAAAAACGTATATTAGTTTAATAATATAAAAGTAATAAATGATTTGAATGGTTGTGGGAAAATTGCGTATTTTACATTAATAATACACTTCTGAAAAAATTATTGTGCTAGGTTTAACTTATTCATTTAGCACCGATCCATCATAATAATATATTAAATTGAGTGCTTATAATTGAAGTTGATCTCCTTTCAATCGGTCATATCAATATAATAGTAATTCGAACAAGGTTGGTAGGAAAAATCATGTTAATAAATCGTTTCAAAAGGTTGATGTTTAATATAGGTGCAGTGACGAATAGAATAATAATGTAATTAGAGTTCTCAAATCATAATGGGCCTAATTGTTGCGGAATTTTCCATGGAATTGGGCCATAGGCTAAATAATGTGAAGCCCAAAACATAAAGGACTATAACTGCCAAGAGGGGACATGTTCAATTAATCCATTTTAATTGTTAAGTTTTTAACTGTTCCAAAAACCTTCAAATCTAACAATCAAATGTAAAAAAAAAAAGCTAATTAAAATCAATCACAATTATTTTGTATTAATAATCTTTTCAGAAAAAGTGGCATTATATTGTCTAAAATAGAAAGATATTGGGTGTCATATAATTTAACTTGACAAAGACAATAGTATTTTTTATTAAAAAAAATTGTGATGTTATAGCTAGGATTATTAGAAAAAGTAATGGTAATTTATTCTTAAATAACAAAAAATGTTATTAACACAAAATTTGTTGGTCTTTAGTTTCTTGATAAGGAAAATACAAGAGAAGACTCTGAATGGAGTACAGAAGGGAATGTATCTTCCATCCCAAACCCACAAATGGTGAAGAGAGTAGAAAGCTAACCAACAGACAAAGAAACAAACAGGGCACTTCTGATTCGGAAAGTGGTACAAGGCCGAATTTAGTACCTAAAATGTGTGAGTTCTATGATCAACAATAATGAAAAAGAATAAATGAAATAAAATTTAATAGTAGGGATCCTTGGAAGATATCCGATCCATGTATATGTATATAATATATTATATTATATTATATTATGTTGATTAAGCCCAATCCTTCTTAATATCAAAAGTGTAGTTGATCTCCAGATAGCATTTGTTGTCATCATCAACAAACTGCAAAAACAACAATTGAAGTTATTAATTGTTGGTTTTTATTTACATTATGTAGGAAGAGTTTTAAGTATACTAAGAACACCGGTGTTTCAATTGTTTTAACCGTTGATATAAATTATAAAAAATATATATAATATATATAAAATAACTGAAACACCGGTGTTCCCGGTACATTTGAAAGTTTTCCTATAATATAATGTTAGGATTACCCTTGATTTAGCAGAGTACTGTCCTCTAGCAAACAAGCCAGAGGGTGTGGTTTCTTCTGGCATCTCATGTGTGTAAGGCTCTGCCTGAGGGCTGAATGTTCCAAGCATCTCTTTTGCACTGTCCACTGAAATTGTAACATATACACTTTTCAGATATACATACAAATACAAGGTAGACAGAATTGAATACATGCATACATCATACATACATACCCTTTACACCAGTCTTCCATACAGTATTGGTGTACTTGAACCCAGACACAATATTATTGCTGACTACAAAAGTGAATTTCAAGCGGTATGGGCTTCCTTCCTTGAGAGTGAACCATAGACCCTTTGGATTCCCATTCTCAGGTATTGGAAGCACTATGTCCTCTCTTCCAGGTGACACTATTGAAAGGCTTATTATTTTCACTTCTGGTTCCAGAACCTCTGTCACATTGTTCACATCCACATTCCCAAGAAGTTGTTCCTTCCATCTCCTTAGACTCTCGTCATCCTACCACAATCCCAACCAACACAATTCGAAAGCAATGCAAATAATCAAATGTATTAAAATATAATTAGAATCCGTTAGAATTATTTAGTATATCTCACGTCTTTATTATTATGATTTTCTTAGTACCTATAAATATTTTTTATATTGTATCATTTGAGACAATTTGAATAGATAACTTAAATACACTCAATAATACACAATTTCTTTTTCCAGTCTAACAAAACGAATATATTGAAATGAAATGAAAATGAACCTTATCTTTCTCAAGCTGCTCCTTGAGAGTGGTTTGAGGACCCAGCTGCAACTTGGATGCAAACTCATCATCTTCCTCCTGATCAGTTGCATACACAGTTGAAGACTCACTCATCTGCCTGCTCAGAGGCTCACCGTCACTCTTCTCCTCTTCGTTGTCTTTGTTATCTCCTCCTTCTGCTGCCGCCGCCTGCGCCGGACCACCTTTTCCAAAGAACCCCATTCTTATTATTATTGGATTATATTTCTCCGAATTACTTCTTGGAACTTCAAACAGCTCCAACACCCAATGCTCCTTATTTCATCACCCCAACAGGAGGCATACACACTATACGTATGTAAATCTTTTGAATCAATGATTACTGGTCAAACCAAATTAAGCAACTCAGAGTTTATATACGTCTCATGAAAGCCAACAATAATAATAGTGAATAAGCATTAGCCAAGAAAAAAGAAGAACAAAAAGAGAGGCAAGCTAATAAGAGATCTTCTTCACATTTTCAGGGATACAAATATGTGTAATTTGGGAAAATGCTCCTCTGGTGATCCGAAATATTTGTCAATCTTATGATCTCTTAATTAACTCTTATCATAGTAACATTGACTCCACCTTTTCTTAATTTTGCCATTCATCCATTACTAAACTTAGATCCAACATTTAACAATTTCTTCTAATTTCTCCTTCATTTCAGAGATTGACACATCAAATATGCATGCTTACGTAGACAACATGATTTGGTAAATAATTCATAGTTCTATCATAGTTCATGACCAATACCAGACTCTTAATGCACAACACTTGCCATTCTCTGAACAAACACATTACTATTACTTTAACATTATTAATTTTTGCCGATCTATTACTTTATTAATTAGTTATTAGTTAGAAAAATGGTTTCTTAGCAAAATGGAAAAATAAAAAAGTATGGCCAACACTATAAGATATCAACGGTGCCATCATTCACCTACCTTGAATTTGATTTGTATACTTTTTTATAGCCTTCCAAAATAAAATCATATCAAAGTCACAGAAAGGAGTTTAAAGAGCAAGACAGCCACTAAACGACTACGGGGTCGGTGACGTGATTTCCACGTGTCACATAGCCATAGGGCTAAGTACATCAGGTGATGTGATTTGGGTCCATTAAAGTGGCCCAATGGGCCTACCAGCCAACCTTGGCCCCTGAAAATGTTTACATGACATGAACGGCGTGGATTGTTGTTTTCGACTTTACGTCCAAGGCCACGGTAAATCGGTAATGGCACTATCGTTTTCGTACGTACCCTTCTCTCCATAAATCTATGTTTTTCAGATCCAAGAAAAATATACTCACTTCTTAATTCTAGATCCCAAATAAATAAAAATGAATGCCACATTATTCCCTATGTGTAAAAATAGATAATTACTACAGTAGTAATCCCACACTTTAAGAAAATGTTGCACATAGTAGTAATGTTCAACAATAGAGAGCAAATAAGAACTAATATATAGCTGAGAGTAGTAGTCTAGTAGAGACAATTTGAAAGTTATTAATGGCTCATTTCATTTAATATATGAGAAAATTTAAGGCTATTACTTTCATTAAAATTTGGTCAACACTAAATCAGTAAAAGAAAAGTGAGTAATCTCACGTTATTAGATATAATTTTATACCATTAAAAATATTAATAATGATTAATTGATAGCTGTAAATTACAAAAAGAAAAGCATAGGTAGACAATAAAAATACTAAATAATGAAACAATAGATATATCAGATATTCATTTCACTAGGTGTACAGATGATTATTCTAACGGTTCCGCTACGTTGCCAACAGCATATCTGCCAACTTCTGCCAACTCTTATTTATAATTGTGTTTCATGGGAGTGTGTTTGTGGATGTGTCTAATAAAAATGTCTTTTTTATAACTGTGTTTAATAGAAGTGTCTTTATAGATATATTTTATGGATGTGTCTCTTTATATATGTATTTAAAATATATTAATTATTAGACATATCTACGAACACACTTCCATAAAACACAAGTATAAATAAGAGTTGGCAGAAGTTGGCAGATAATATATTGGTACCCTATACTTTTCCTTATTCTAATATGAAGATTTAGGTGAATAATTTAAAGGTATACTGTATTTTTATTTGTATTTTTATTTGATTGGTGATTATTTATATTTTTTTAAAAATTTATTAGTTACCTAACATAATCCATTACAAAATATGCTGGTCTTCTAGTACTTTTCTTAATATATTTAGGTTTTATTTAACACTTGTTATCATATAGCAGATGATATTAATGGTAAGTTCGCAATAAAGATTGAAAAAGTTTGCTTACATGTATATGAATCTCTTGTATTTGAAAGATCTGAGTTAACTGAAGAAAAATTTGCTACACACACACACATATATATATATATATACCATGAACAAACAAACAAAAATTAAGGAGGAATAATAACCTTGATACAGAAAGAAAAATGCTCTATTATAAAAATATATCATAGTAAAATGAATTTTGAACTATGGAAAACAAAAAACTAGTCCTCTAATAATATATTTTTTATTTTTAACATAGTATAAAGGAATTAATTAAGATCCATTTGCTTTTAAAATCACTTTTTTTTAACTATTGAGGAACATGATTAACAGCTGTAAAATTTGGTAAAATAGAGGTATTATCAATTATGGTGCGACCGCACAAAGCACAGAAGCTTAGAAGGAAAAGCAGATGATGGATTCGATGAAAAAATGGAAGTGAATTATTGAGGCTCCCAATAGAAATAGAAAGAGATGTAATAAAACAAAAGCAATAACCCCATCTCAAAGCCTTTGCCATCGTTATTGCCAAACATGCTTGCCATTGCTAACATTCACTGTCTAATCCCAAGATTCTTGAAATGCACCACCTCTCCCTACTTTCTTCATCAACTTGCCCCCCCTACTTCTATTTAAACCACTCTCATTCCTCATTCCTCTTCATCATAACATTTATACTCTCTTAATTAAAACCTTTGCTCTTTTATAATCATCATCAATTATATTGCATATTCTTGTGTGTTCCAATCAATTCCAATGGCCACCGTTGAGGTACCCTATCAATACTTTAACCTTTTTAAGTACTTGATATAATTAGCTTGCTTGATCATATCATACAAGCAGAAGATAGATTATATTTCTCTGTTCCTTCTCTTGTTTCAGCATTGTATATTATCTTAATTTTTACTTCTTCAGTGTGATCTTATCACATCTTACCATCACTAACCCATAATTGGACTTTGTAGGTTGCAACAGCACAGGCTGCACTAGTGGAGGACACAACAAGCGATGCATCATTCAAGGTTGAAAAGGAGCAGCAGCTGGAGAACACCACCTCAACAGAACAGGTTCTTGAGACCACCACACCACCAGCCCCACAAGAACCCTCAGTTGAGGTTACTGACACCAAAGAACAAGAAGAAAGCAAGACTGTAGTAGTAGTCAAGGAAGAAGAGCCCCAAGAAGAAGAAGAAAAAGAAAAAGAAAAAGAAGAAGCTGTTGTTGAGGAAGAAACCAAAACCAAAGAAGAAGCTAATGCTGATCCTCCTAAAGAAGAAGCTAAGGATGACAAGGTTGAAGCCAAAACCGAAGCCCAAGCTCCAGAACCTGAGAAGAAGGTGAAAACAGAAGAAGCAGCCTCAGAGGAGCAAGTGAACACAGAAGGAGAAGCAGGTCCAGCTGAGAAGAGTGAATATGCGCACTTGTTTCATTCCTGTTTTCTAAAGAGTTTATATATTATGTGTGTTTGTTGCTGCATGCATGCATGTCTGTCTGCCTGTCTTTTTCTTTTCTTTGTTTAGTATTAATAATAAAAGTAGCTAAATGGATATGAGGTCAGGGATGAGAGTGTGTGATCCATTTGAATTCACCAGTGCCAATGGCATTAGCTGCTACATGAGTTTTATGTATTGACTCTGAGGTTTGGTCAAAATTATAATATATTTACTACTTCATTAGCAATCTTATTTATGTTATCACCTTATATGAGTAGCGGAGCTAGACTAACTATTAAGAGAGACAATGTTTAATAATTTATCTGCCGCAAAATAGAAATGAAAAATTTGAGTGAATGAAAATATTGAAAGAAAAAAAATTTTATATTTTATTTTTTAAATAAAATAAACTATTAAACTAAACCTAAAACTATTATACTTTATTAATGTTATATAAAAAATGGACTGATTTTTTTTATGAATGAAAGAAAAACTGAAAAAGTGTATAAAAAAAAAGTAGACTGAGAAATAAAAAAAAAAGGGACTATGTCTATTAGTTCTTTTATTTTAACAAAAATAAAAAATTTGGGGGCTATTGCCTCCTTTTCATATGTGTAGCTCCACCTTGCCTTATATATTTTACCAGCTGCTTTGCCACATATGAGCATTAAAAAAAAAGGAGATTGAGAAATAAAAAAAAAGAGGCTATGTCTATTATTTCTTTTTTTTTAACAAAAATTAAAAATTTGGGGGGCCATTGCCCCCCTTTCCATATGTGTAGCTCCACTCCTACCTTATATATTTTACCAGCTACTTTGCCACATATGAGCAATTTTATTACGATTTGAAAAAATATAAGTAAATAATTAAAATATTAAACAATGTGAATAGTGAATATATCAGATATTTAAGTATACAGATGGTTATCCTAATGTTAAGATTTGAAAGGTAATTTGGGGTAGATTGTTTTTTTTAATTTATTTGGTCAATTCTAAAATCTATTGTTTACATTGTTTAAAAAAGTCATTATCTACCTAACAAAATTTAACATTAGAGTTGATTTTACATAATAACTTTTCCTTGTTTAACACGGTTCTGTGAGTGGTATACTGCTTAAGATGTGGTGCACTAGACAGCATTTGAATAAGAACCAGCGGATAAAAAAGTAGTGGCTGAGATTGAGATAAGCATGAATAGAAGCATAGAGGCTTTTAACATTGTGTGGATGAGGTGTGGTTAGAGAGAGAGGTGATGGCAGCTTCAGGTGTATGGAAGCCATCAGTGGTAAGAAGTGGGAGAGAAGAAGTGTATGTAGCAGCAATGCCTCTGAAGACCACAAAGGGACCACCCCAGCTCCTCATGTCTGCTGCTTACTCTCTCAATTTCTGGAATTTCCACCATTTCATGGTCATCATCAACAACAAACCCTTGAACAGAACAGACCCCTGCTCTTTTCAGCTTTTGGTTTATGATTTCCAACCAAAAGACCCTGAAGATCCATATGCGGCACTAGCAGTTCTATCTGGTAGATCAGTGCCAGGTCAGATTTTTACAACTTTATATTTGATTGTGTTAATGTTATCATATAAGATTGTGATCAGTGTTGAACATAAACTGTCACAATACTCTTAGGAGCTGTCCTGATGAGGAAGCTGAAAAAATTGCCAAGAAGCAAATGTTGGCTGGTTGGATATTCAAAAGAAGATGCTGAAAAAGTAGCAACTGAATTCAACAAAACATGGGAAACAAGTTTGAGAGTTGGTGTTAATGATTGCCGTCACTATACCAACGGTAATACTACATATCTTTTCAGAAGTAGTTCATTTAGATAAGCTAAACATCATTATTTAATCTTATCTTATTTTTTTCTATTAAGGTGAAAGAACGTATAAGGAAATATTTGTTGAATTGATTTTATGTAGAGTTGAATAATTAATTTGACCATGAAGTATATAATATTTTGGTAGGTTTAGTAACGCAACTGACCGGGGAAAAAGATGTGCTAAAACGTTTGAAGAACATGCGTCACTTAAATTGGCACGGTTGAAGAGGTGCATCACTTGGGCTTCGGTGTACTAATTAGCATGTGCTTTGAAGTTTGAAAACTCAAAAGTCTGAAAAGAATGAAGCTGATGGCGCTTGCCATAATTAATATCTTGGGAATGTCACTAATTAAGTTCAGTCATGGTACACTACCTATCTATTTTGGAAAATTTAGGAACTTCAATTAAGTTTCAAAGCCATGACGTATACAATGAGAAGATAAGTGCGGAAGAAATTAAGAATATTATATTATTCACTGTGTCCTACATGCGTCAGTGCTCTATGCATGGTTGATTAGAATTTTTACGAAAGTAATGATACACCACTAAATAAATAAATCCTAAATTTTGACGTGCGAAAATAAAATGGATATATAATTTATAAAGTATATAAATTATTTAATTTTATATTATTATCTTTATTTTTAGTTTTTCTAGTAATGACTTTTTTTTAAGATTATATTTAAATACTATAGTATAAACATAAACTATTAAATAAAGTATAAATTTAAATATAATATTTCAATAGTTAATATTCAATTTTTTAATTTTATTTTATATGATTCACGATAATATCATGTATTTTCAATACATATTATAACTAATTAATATTAAAAAATATAAATTATTGAAAAATAATGATATATAAATGATATAATTAATGAATACAATTCGACCAAAAATTAAAAAAAATTGTAAAAGTTTAATATTTTAGAAATTTATCACCTAATAGGCTAATACACATGTTTAACAAACTAAAAAAAAGAATTGTGACCATCAACAAAATTCTACAAATTAAATACTTGTGGAAAACATACATTAGTACGCCAAAGGAAAAATAATAAGAGACATGAGACTATGTGAAAAGAGAAGATAAAGAAGAGGTGTAAAATAAATGTTAATTTATATAGTGAATATAAGAAGGAGTGAGTATGAAACTATGAATATAAAAGAATAGGATGAGTTATGTTTTATTACTCAATTTATACTTATTAAAAATAAATAAAATTAACGTTAAAATTATATAGTATCCTATATAAAAATAAATAATAAGAGAATATGAAAAATATAAAGTAATCTCAACAAAATAAATGCCATAAGAATGAGAAGGAAAATAAAAAAGAATGCTAAGTTATAATTCTATATAATAGAATAAGAAGAAGTGGTTATAAAAAAAGATGATGAATTATGTTTATACTTATAAAAAAAATAATATTAATATTAAGGGCATATAATATCTTATCTAAAAATTAAAGAATATAAAAATATAAAAATTATAGAGTAACCTAAAAAAATATAAATGTTATGAAAGTGAAAAAAATGAAATAGAATTCTAAATTATAATAATAATGAGATATATGAGAAATAAAAGTAAAAATATTAAAAATAAAATAATTCAATTAAAAATAAAAAATTTAAAAATAACTTAATTACATAAGTAGTAAATAAATTGTGCTAATTAATTATATTTAAATTGATATGATATAGTATCAAAAAGTTAGAAGATTAAAAATGTAGTATGAAATTATTTTAGACTATGTTTTAATATATTATAAATGGATAAATGGATAAATAGATTTTTTGGTCTCGTTGGCGAGCCTGTCAAATTAGTGTCCGTTTACTCTGCAGTCTACGACCAAGAAATTCAAATGTGGGTTAGGTGGTAAAAGACCGATTCAGCTAATCTTTTCCATTCATAATTATTCACTACTATTTGAGTATTTGGCTTCTTCCGACACTACGTGTTCGCACCACCACTACTTTCTTTCTTATATTTTACATGTAACATGTCACTTGTAAGAGTAGTCAAAATATTCGAGATGTACTACTCAAGTATTTTAACTTTTAAGCATCAAACAACATGAAATTAACACTTTCCCGTTTTATCATGCATGTATTAACAGTAATGCTCTTCATTTTATTATTTTCTTGAGAAAGGTTGTATGGTCAATAAACAGGATGTTTTTATATAAAAAAAGTATAAAATATTAATATATTATCTGTCAATTTATTATCAATAATAATTTATTATTATATTTTAAATATATATACAAACAGACATATTCAAAAAATACATCTATAAAAATATTTTTATTAGATATATCTAAAAAGATATTTCTATTAAATACAGTTATAAACAAAAGTTAGCAAAAATTGACAAAAATATTGTTAGTAATGTAACGAGATTGTTTTAAATATGAATAATGCCACTCAATAGGTTTGGAATTTGGATTCATTCAATGTGTTATATAATTTGCGTGATTCCTCTCATAGTTGGAATTGTTCCTCGTAGCCGGCCAGGATCTAACTTGCTCCTAAGTCCTAACATTAATTCCTCTCAGTTTGGATTGTTTGTCATAGCCGGCCAGGATCTAACTTGCTCCATAAGTATTAAGTAAGGCAGACAATTTTATTAAAAGATAATATTAAAAAATTATTTATTTTTATATTTTTTAATTTAAATATTTACTTTTATCTCTTTTTAATAAGTTAGGCAAATATATATAGGCAGCATAGTATATACCTAAAAGATATTACCTTTGTTGCAGGTTCGGTTTTATGTTTTCGAGATTAAAGACTACAAGTTCACATAATCAACATAAAAAACCATGTTTCAAAATCTAGTATCTAGGAGCAAAATCATAATTTTCATGCATCGAAATTCTTATTTTGTCAATAAAAAAAGAAATTATGACAAATATCATACAATATTTGCAGAACCATAAACATGCACGTAAATTTAATATAAATGTGATAGAAACGAAACTTTAGTATAAAGTATAAACATTGCTCTAAACAAGTATAAAACAATAACACTTTATAGAATTTCAAAATGTATGAGACATATACAAAAACTTTTACATAACTTCAAAGGACTTGAAACAAAGATAAAAAGAACAAGACAGACTTAGATAAAAGGAAACAAAATCTTATAGAAGGATAAGTTGCAATAATGTAAAAAATTTAAAGAAGAGTGGAAATAAATCTATAGAAAACCAACTTAGGATGAAGTGACGAAGTCTATGCATGTGTACAAGTGTATTTTTGACTAAAATTTTCAACATTTTACTATTCTCCTATTTATAGATGAAATCGATCAACAAATGAAAGCAGCGACATTATTCCACCTTATTTAATCTGCTGAGTAACAATTTAGGTACTAAATTAATAACTATATATTTATATATGTTATTTTACATAATTTATGTATTTTAATATATATTTTATATAAACAATTAATTAATAATTAATTTTAAATTTTGATTTATTTTTCACTCCCTTTTATATGTTGCTGTCACATATATAGCTAAATTCAGCTCATATAGTTGGATCCATTTGTTTATCGAGTTAAATAATTAACCTTAAGATTTGATTTTAACTCACTAAAAGATCATCCAAACTGAAGCAACGAAGTTCATCCATCAAGCATAATGATGATACATGCATGGACTAGTAATTTCTTGACCAAAAGTAAAAAGAAACTAGACTACGAGCAGTTGAAAGTCTTAGACACCAAATAAAGACATTTTACTATCTCAGCGCCTATCTAATGAAACAGAAAGTTAAAAAAAAATGTATATATCGATTAGGAAAAGTCCAGGGAGTGCAATTTTTGTATTTTTTGGCCAGTAATTAATTAACTATCAAAAGAAAAGTGAGTAACCTCCCACTATTGGATATAATCTCACACCATTAAAAATACTATTGATGGAGAATTGATAGTTACAAAACACAAAAATTACTCCCCTAACACTCCTCTATCAATTATTATATGTAAAAATGATAGTAGCGAATTGAAAGATAGCTACTACCCAGCCCCAACAACCACACTAAAAAACAAACTAGTGTTGAAGGGAAATGATCCTAATCCAAAGTATATAAAGGTGGCAAGGCAAACCCCTGTATGCACTTCATCACACTCACAGAGAGATACATAGAGATCAAAGATGGGTGCAGCCACAGTAGCAATCCCCGAAGTGGTTCTAGAATCATCGAATGGGCAACGCAGGATCCCAGTGATTGGGCTGGGCACTGCCCCTGAAGCCAGCAGCAAGGTGTCGACCAAAGACGCTGTTGTTGAGGCCATTAAGCAAGGCTACAGGCACTTCGATGCCGCCTCTGCTTACGGCGTTGAGCAGTCCGTCGGAGAAGCCATCCAAGAAGCTCTCCAACTTGGACTCATTTCTTCCCGGGATCAACTCTTCATCACCACCAAAATCTGGGTCACTGACAACCACCCTCACCTCATTCTCCCTGCTCTCCAAAAATCACTTAAGTACGATACTTACTTATTACTATTTTATTCTCTTTCTCTCAATTTGGTTGTTATTAATTAGGGAAATGTTAAGAGACAATGATTTTATTGAACAATATAAACAATCACCAATCAAACTAAAACACATTATACTTCCAAATTAATTTTTTAAATTTTCATATTAAAATAATTATTCGTACACTAATAAAATGAACATCTGATATATCTATTGTTTACATTGTTTAATATTTTCATTATTTATCTGTACTTTTCCTATTAATTAACATGCATGCAACTGCAGGACACTTCAACTGGACTACTTGGACCTGTATCTGATCCACTGGCCCATATCAGCAAAACCAGGAAAGGTGACATATCCCATTGAGCAGTCGGAGCTGGTGCCATTTGACATGGAGGGTGTCTGGAAATCCATGGAGGAATGCCAGAGACTGGGCCTCACTAAAGCCATTGGAGTTAGCAACTTCTCCATCAAGAAACTCCAGAAGCTTCTCTCCTTTGCCACCATCCCCCCCGCAGTGAACCAGGTGGAAGTCAACCTTGCCTTCCAGCAACACAAGCTGAGGGAATTCTGCAAGTCCAAAGGCATCACCGTAACTGCCTTCTCTCCTCTGAGGAAAGGTGCGAGCAGGGGAACCAACATGGTGATGGACAACGACGTTCTCAAGGAACTGGCGGACGCTCATGGCAAGACTGTTGCTCAGATCTGTCTGCGATGGATCTACGAGCAAGGCTTGACGGTTGTGGCTAAGAGCTATGACAAGGAGAGAATGAAGCAGAACCTGGAAATCTTCGATTGGTGTTTGACGGACGAAGATTACAAGAAAATTAGTGAAATCCATCAAGATAGACTCATCAAGGGACCCACCAAGCCTCTTCTCCATGATCTCTGGGACGAGGAGGATGATCATCAGTAATTAATAATGCTAATTAATTAATGCTATGCTCTCTCTCTAAATAAATTATCTATCATGGATATGTAATATCTACACCCTAATTAAATTTCCCGCATTTGTCTTCGTTTTAGAGGTCTTTTATTACACATGAGAATGCATGAGTTATTGTACTTACATATAATTCTACTGTACTTGTGTTTCTTTTGGCTATCCTCTTTTATTTTAAACGACCAATTTCTTAAACAAAAAAGAAAAGAGTTTAAATTGTGTTATGCTTTCAGGTTGTATTTTTGTTTTGAGTTGTGTCTTGTAACTTTCGCCTAACTTTTGGCTAGGTGTGACTGAGAACGATTATTGGAAGAAATAATTATTTATGATAAACATTTCAACCTTGGATAATTAGTACTCATATTTATTTTCGGTGATCTAAAGAATTAAAGATGCATGAGTTTTAAGGAAAATGATTAGTTGATCATGTTACATTATACAAAAAAATATGAGGATATATAAATCTAAGTGATTATAAACATATATATTATTATTATTATTATTATTATTATTATTATTATTATTAGAGAAAATTCCACTTCCCTCCCCTGTGAAATGCTAAAATGACACTCTC
>NC_029778.3:94772-108297 GCF_000817695.3 Arachis duranensis
GAGGGAAGTGTATTTTAGCATCTCACATAGAAGGGGAATGAAATTTTCTCTAATAATAATAATAAAAAATATTTCGTAACCAAATAAAATTAATTAAAAATAGTTTTAATTTATTTTATTTAATATATAATAATTAATAAATATTAAATAAAATAAATTTTAATTATTTTTTTCTCTTTAACATGATTAAATAATAATAATACTATAAAATATTTCCCCCAGAGAAAATGGTAATATGTGGTTGAATATTAATTAAACTACGTGTAGTTTAATTTATATTTATTAAGACGTTTTAAGAAACCACTAAAAGCTTTTCTGCCCACCTGTAAGTTATCGAAATCAAAGAGTTATGTTACTGCCAGAAATATCCAAGGGTAATTTGGGAGTTATGATTTGTGGTGTCTGTTGAACGTTGATTGTTGAAGTT
The DNA here is from genome assembly GCF_000817695.3 of Arachis duranensis. Lineage (NCBI taxonomy): Eukaryota > Viridiplantae > Streptophyta > Magnoliopsida > Fabales > Fabaceae > Arachis > Arachis duranensis. The sequence continues at coordinate 95,200 of NC_029778.3, forward strand.
TTGTCCAGGCTGCTTATTTTTTTAAAATAGGATAAGATTAAGTATTCAGAATAAAATAGAGATATAAAATTTTATATTTTTGTATTTTATCTTATGGTAAATTATAATAAATTATAAAAATTTAATTTATTTTTATTTTTTATTTAAAAAATTTGAGATAAAAAATATAATAATAAAAAATATAATTAAAAAAAATAATAGAAATATATAAATTATACTATTTATTAATATTTTTATATTTTTTATCAAAATAAATACAAAATATATTAATTTAATATTTCTAAACACATCATCTCTGTTAATATCTCCCTAAATCAAACACATCATTCTATCTCGACTATGCACTCTCTACTGATCTCAAATCTCCACGTTTCTTGTACCTTTTGTTCTCCATTTCGCGTGACTTGTGAATTTTTTTCTTGAAAAATTAGGGAAGACAAAAAATTGAGTTAAGAGAAAGAAATAAGATTAACAAATAAAAAGAAAAAAATTTGGTGATTTAATTTTTGTCTCATTATTTGACCAAGAAAAAGGCGATTAAGTCATTTATCTCTTATTTTTAGATGAACTTTTTACTTGTTTTATATACTTAGAATTTAGAAACATATCAATTTTTTTTTTGTCTATACCAATAAAATATTCTTGTGGTTTTTTCAAAACCAATTTTATAGTGTGCCTACAACATTTTTTTACCTAAATTACTTAAATATAAGTTTTGGAAAATAGAATCTATATCTTTTCAAAATTAAATTATGTATTATTTATAAACACCGAAGAACACACATTCTTTCAATAATGTGATAGTTATTTTTTAAAGCAGTAGGGGCCAAATCACTATTCTATATATAGACAGAGATAGTTATATTATATTATATTATATAGAGTGAAAATTATAGACAGAATAGAATAATATAATTAATTAATTAAGGGGTACCGTCCAACATAACTATTAATAGCAACATGTATGTGTACGTGAATGATGCATTCAATTTGAACATATATAGTTGATGGTATAGCAGATGGCTATACATGAGTTATCAGCCTCCGAACTTGACTTTGTTAAAAGGTAAAGTATTATTTTACCCTTTAATATTTGAGATAATTATTATTATTTGATGATTTCAAAGGCACAGAAGCTCAACATCGAGATTTCTAAGCAGCAATAAGGAGGAAGACCCCATAATACAACTTGAGCAACCAAGGCTCATTGGCAAGCAGTATTTATGTAGTGTTGAACTTAAATCATCATAACCAAAACTTTTTTATCAAAGAAAATTATCATATCACTCATATAAAAAACTTACTATATACACGATAATAATAATAATAATAATAATATAGCAAAAGATATAGGATAACAATTAAAAAATAATCACGATATTTTTTTTAAACTTAAATTAACAGAAGAATGCAACGTAAACTATTATAAACAATTATATATCTCCAGGTGCTAGTGTTTATAAAGGATTGGATGATCAAAAAGTCAAATTTATTATTATCGATATCTAAGCCGTAAAACAAGTCATGTAGTAATGTGCTGCCATAAAACAAGTCAAAATGGAATTACCAGTCTACACTACACACTGCAGCACACTAAGAAAATAAAAGGATAGCAAGTAAATATGATCAGAGTATTATGCTTGTCGTGATATTTTTAAGACAAGAACTAAAATCCACTGCAAAAGAATATTAGACTGATGATAAGGCATGGCAGAAATTAAAATAAGCTAAGGTAATGCAAATTTCTTTTAATTTTGTTCCTTTTAATTTCTTTTTTCCCCAGAAATAAGAAAAGTAAGGTTGTGATAATCTTTTTATTTATGGATTTATAAGTATTCACCAAATAAAATAAAATATCTAAAAAATTGTAATAAATTTATAAGTATATTTTAAAAAATAATAAGTAAGTCTATGAAAAATTATAATAGTAAATTTTGATATCGTTATTGAAATAGGATAAAAGACTAAAAATAATTATATCCAAAATTATAATTTAAAAGAAAATTCTTTCGTCCATATATACTTAAGATAAAACATATATAAAAGCTCAGATGGCCGAATATCCTGAAGTAGTGCCATGTGGAGCCGTGGAGGTGATGACGAGCGAGCGAAGAACACGTTGGTTGATTATGAGGCAAAATACAAACAGAAAGAAATAAAATTCTTGGATAATAAAATATAGCGTTGACTGGTGATACCGAGGTAGAGCCCAACACAATTCCACCTAACACACCCCGGCCCCTTCACTACACACTTGGACTGCTCCACTCACATACAACAAAATTAATGCTCTTCCCTCATACATGCATGATACATTCCATTTCCATCCCATTTATTTATTTATTTTTTTCACCTATATAAAGGAGTGCAACTTTTACCTTATTCATTCATTCCTAGCTTATTATTGCACTACTACATTACATACATACTACTCTAATTCATTTAATTTCTCAAATAATTAAATCAAACTATATATTAGACATGGCTGCCGTTAAGGTTCCAACGGTGGTGCTTCCCAATGCCTCTGGCGAAGTGAGTATGCCGGTGATAGGGATGGGATCAGCACCTGACTTCACATGCAAGAAAGACACTAAGGAGGCCATCGTTGAGGCCGTCAGGCAAGGCTACAGGCACTTCGACACGGCCACCGCCTACGGCTCCGAGCAGGCCCTCGGAGAGGCCTTGAAGGAGGCTATTCAGCTTGGTCTCGTCACCCGCCAAGACCTCTTTGTCACTTCCAAGCTTTGGGTCACTCATAACCTTCCTCACCTTGTTCTCCCTGCTCTCCGTAAATCACTCCAGTAAGAATTCATATTTTTTATCCTGCTTCCTATCATTACACAACCACTATAAAAATATGGAATCACTAGACAATATTAAAACACTTTTCAATAATATAATTCTAGATGATATAATTTAAGTATTTTGCGTGAGTAACTTTATTTAATCAATGAATTTTTTGAATAATATGAATAATTACCAATCAAATAAAAATATATTATACTACTAAATTATTTATTTAAATTTTAATATTAAAATAACTATCCATACACATACACCTAATAAAATGAAGATTCGATATATCTATTATTCATATTGTTTAGTATTTTCATTGTCTACTTATACTTTTTCTTTTATTTAATAATATAATTTGTATACAGAACTCTTCAATTGGATTACTTGGACCTGTACCTGATTCACTGGCCGCTAAGCTCTCAGCCAAAGTTTCAATTCCCAATTGATGTGCAAGATCTGCTTCCATTCGATGCGAAGGGCGTGTGGGAATCCATGGTAGAATGCCAGAAACTAGGCCTCACCAGAGCCATCGGAGTCAGCAACTTCTCCGTCAAGAAGCTTCAGAATCTGCTCTCTCTTACCACCATCCCTCCTGCAGTGAACCAGGTGGAGATGAACCTCGCCTGGCAGCAGAAAAATCTCAGAGACTTCTGCAAGAAACACGGCATAGTGGTGACCGCATACTCGCCGCTGAGGAAAGGAGCAAGCAGGGGCCCCAACCAAGTTATGGAGAACGATGCACTCAAAGGGATTGCGGATTCTCATGGCAAGTCCATAGCGCAGGTTTCACTCAGATGGCTCTATGAAAATGGTGTCACCGCTGTGCCAAAGAGCTACGACAAGGATAGGATGAAGCAGAACCTCAACATCTTTGACTTTTCTTTGACGGAGGACGATCACTTAAAGATCAGTCAGATCACTCAGAACCGTCTGATCAGTGGACCAACCAAGCCCCAACTCCCTGATCTCTTTGATGATGATATCTAGATCTAAATTATTCAATAAATCGTCTTCGTCTCTGCTTAATTTCCTTGTAATTGAGCTCTGCATTGCTTTTCGCCACTATCCATCATCAAAGTTTTGCTTTTTATCCCTCATGTATTGGCTGTAATATTTGACTATGGGAAGTTCCCAGGAAATAAGAGAACCGTGATATTATTATTACTATAGACGCATTAATTTTCCATCTAATATATGTACATCTTTTATATATTTTTTTATATGATAAAAAACAAAAAAAGAAATTACGTAAATATTATTGCTCTCAATTAAGATGGAAAGACCACGACGTTGACGACAAAGTGACAGAATAATTTAAGAATGCGTGCGTGGTTTGAAGAACACTCTACGGCATCCACCTGCCAACCACACAATTCACTTATGGGAGGATTACTCAAAGTGTTGACTGGAAAATAAAAAAGAATAAGAAAATAAGAGACCAAGGGAATAATCAACATATTAATGAGTCTATATTCTGTTCAAAGAAAACGATGACTACTGCATACCATTTATAGTTAGTACAAATCTAGAAGAAAATAAAAATTGAGTGAACTTGAGCGTTACTCTCTAATTTAATTCTGTGAAAAGATTGTGTGCACCTAAATTGGTTAATTAAGGTTTGATGCACGGACACGGGCATAGACATGGGATATAATATAATATATGATATGTTGACACGCAATTTTTAAAATTTTACATGATACAAAAATATGTATATATATAAAATATAAAATATTTTTTAGATAAATTATAATAATATTTTAATATTTTATTGATATTAAAATATAAATTAAAATTTAAATTATTTTTAATATTTTTTTATTATATAAAATATTTAACATATTTTTTTAATAATTAATAATATAAATTATTTTTAAACTCATTTAAAAAATACATATTAAGAATAAAGTTGGACACGCTGATACGTAATGATATTTAAGTGTATTTAAGTATGTCTGAAAAAAAAATTTTATTAAAACATAATTGGACACAGAAAACACGTATGTCAAACAAATATCAATGAGTGTTGTGTTCAAAATATATCTGATATATAGATACAACAAATAAAAAAGTGTTCGTACTTAGTAGATTATAACTAATAGCTAAGTAAGACGAGATTTAATTTTAATTTTATTTTAGATCCTATAATATGACACATAAATATATGTGAAATTATATGTCATAAATAGTAATTAAAAATTAAAAATAAAATTTATTCCTCCAATACTTAATTTTAGTTTAGTTAAAAGTTTATATTATTTTTTAATTATTTTATCAATATAATTATACAAATAACAAAATTTATTAATTTTTTTATCAAAATGTATACTAAATTACCAATTTTATTTCATCAAATTTCATCAATCTAATTTTAATATAAATTTAATTTTAAATCAATTTATTTTTTAAAAATATCAAAAGTAATATTCTATTTATTAGACGCCATTGGAGATGTCAAATAGCACAATAATAATTTGACTCGAACTCAATAACTCCTTTCTTTAAGCAATCAACAATCATCCAATCAATTCACTTGATTGGTTAGTAGTGTATGTCATTTCCAACTTTACCTGTTTTCAAAAAATTTCAATAATTTAACCCCAAATTATATAAATTATTGATGTAGTTTTTAACATTTTGACTAAATTTTAATTTCGTCCATAATATTTCAAATATTTTATTTTTGTCCAAAATATATTTTTTGTCATATTTTTATTATTTCTCGGGTAAAAGTTAAAATTTGGCCGCTCTTTTTCCTCGTCGTTTGGTTCTCGCCGCTGGATCTCACTGCAAGTGTGGACGTCACGCGCCGCGAGCCGTTTCAGCAATTCCTCCTCGCCCTCGCCGACGTCATTGCCTCGCCCTTGTTTCGCCGCACCTCTTCCTTGCCGTCGCACCTTGTCTCATCGTTTGTTTGGGTAATTATATTTATAGATTTTTGGTTCTTATAATTGAAGATGAATTTGGAAATTTCTGATGATTGTAATTGCATCTGAATTTTGTTAATGAAGGAGGAAAAATTTTAGTTCTGAGTTTTGTTAATGGTTTTGAGTTTTAACAATGGTGATGATAATTTTCTTGTTTTTCTAAGTTCTGAGTTCTGGGTTCTGAGTTTTGATCTTCTTCTTTTTATGTTTCTTCTTATAATTCAAATATCCATTGTTCTTCTTCTGATGATGATGACCATGATTATGATGGTAGTAATGGTGGTGGGTTCTGGTTCAGCTTCAACTTTAACTTCTGTTCTATTTCTGGTTGATTTTGGGGAAGAATGGGAAGGGTATTTTCATCCGAAGGACGATTTTAAAATTAAGTTAAACCTTGGGGACCATTTTATAGACCAAAAACGGTCGGGAACGAACAAAATTTTCAACCCCTACCTAATTTAGGGACCGAAATCGTACTTAACCCTTATTTTTATTAAAAAATAGATGTTCATTTAATTTGGATTGGATTTACGTAGATACAATTAAATTTGATGGATGTTCATTTCATTAGGTATGTGGATGGTTATTTTCATTTTAAATCGACGGCTTGATGAAGAAGAAGTTTGACAACATTTAAGCTAGTGGGTGATGGAGGAATCGACGACACGATTAAAATTCAGATTTTTAATTAATTAAATAATTATTAACAAATTTTAAAATTTTGAAAATCAACAATTTTAAAATTTTGAAATAAACGGCAGCAGCGGATGGTTAAAAGAAAGTAAGATAAAAAAAAATTTGTTATTTGATTTGGGTGGAGTTTTTTTTTCTTTGGTGGGCCAAAAAATTAACCGGTTATTCAAGTTGTTAGTTTATCTAGCGGAGTTGGAGTAAGTAATACGAAGAGAAAGTATAGATAAATAAGATAAATGTTGAATAACGTGAACAATAATTAAAAAAAGGTTAAATTAATAACCAAAATTAGATTCTCAATTTATTAAAATGATCAATATTTGAAATTAATTTATTAGGATTAAACAACGCAACCTCCTCTTAATATACTGTCACATCACGTTCCTATTTCATCTCAACCCTCCTACCCTTTCTCTATTCACACCGTCGTTTATCTCAACGGTCTTTCCCTTCACTGCTCAGTCTGACATACCTCCACCTCCGCCGATCAGCTCAAAACTTACAATTTAAAATAAAAATATACATTTTAAAATAAAAAGTTTTTGTATCATAATTTTGATGAAAAGTGTTTTAATATTGTCTAGTGATTCCATATTGTTATAGGAGAAAAGGATAAATACGTCTTTAACTTTTTTATTTGTGGATATTTAAGTTTTTAAGGATTTAAAATACATTTAAATCTCTAATTTTTTTTTAAAATTTGGACATATCGATCTCTCATGTTCAGTTGGGTCTGTTAAACCCAATAAAAAATTAAATGTGATTCCCATTGTATTGATTTATTTGATACGGATATACACGTGAAAATTTTTTTTAAATGAAATAAATTAAGGCTGCGTTTGTTTCTAAGAACAGGACATGACATGACACTGAGAATAGGACAGGACAAGACACTGATGGACAGAGACACAAAATTTTATGTTCTTGTATTCTGTTTAGTAATAACTAGAACAAATTATGAAAATTCAATTTATTCTCATTTTCATTCAAAAAATTTGAGATGAAAAATATAACAATAAAAAATATAATTATGAAAAATTAACAAGAATAATAAAAGAAAAAATAAAAAATAAGTTGTGTCCCTTGTTAGTGTCTCCGTGTCCTTCTTGTCAAGATGGACACAATATACACTAATTCAGTATCTCTGGACACATTGTATCTGTCCATGTCTCCTCTGCCAAACACGATTTTGTGTTTTAGTGTCCTTGTCTCAGTGTCCTGTCCCTGTAAACAAATGCAGCCTAGATCCACGAAATCAATATATCTAGACTTAAATATATTTTTAAATTTTGAGAAACTTAAATACCAGCGAACCAAAAAGTTTAGGGATCGATTTGCCTTTTTCTCTTTTATTAGTGGTTGTCTAATGATAGGAAGCAGTATAAAAAAATATGAATTCTTACTGGATGGATTTACGGAGAGCAGGGAGAACAAGGTGAGGAAGGTTATGAGTGACCCAGAGCTTGGAAGTGACAAAGAGGTCTTGGCGGGTGACGAGACCAAGCTCAATAGCCTCCTTCAAGGCCTCTCCGAGAGCCTGCTCGGAGCCGTAGGCGGTGGCCGTGTCGAAGTGCCTGTAGTCTTGCCTGACGGCCTCCACGATGGCCTCCTTATTGTCTTTCTTGCATGTGAAGTCAGGTGCTGATCCCATCCCTATCACCGGCATATTCACTTCGCCAGAGGCGTTGGGAAAAGCACCACCGTTGGAGCCTTAACTGCAGCCATGTCTAATATATAGTTTGATTTAATTATTTGAGAAATTAAATGAATTAGAGTAGTATGTATGTAATGCAGCTAAATCACATAATATGGTGTCAAGAAATTTCTGAACAATACATTTGTAGTTTCACAGTTCTGACAAGTTTCGGAAACATGTACATAGGATCCCAGTAATTTGTCAAACTTCATTTAGCACTATATTTCATCCCTGACCCTCACAGCAGGCAAGATTGTGTTTGGCTACATTCCTTACAAGTTACAACAAACATAAAGTGAAAAAATAAAAGCACAAAAACAAAAAAACCTTTTGCTACACAACTCTGAATCAATCATTAAGTTATCCTTACTTTCCTTATGGCCTCAGTGGCTTCAGCTTCCAACTTCAATAGCTCAACAAAAGACTCATATGCTGCTTCATCAGCTTCTTGTTTGACTTCAACAAGTTGACTATTAACTCTTTCTTCTTCAGCCTCTAAATAAGTATCTGAAGAACTCTCAGCAGAATTTTAGGGCAATGGACCGCTGGATGTAGTTGATTCGGCGGCAAAAGTGCCTTCTGTTTCAATTGTTTCACACAGTGATAAAGAACAAGGTTTTTCAGAAGCTTCTCTTGTCCAAATATGTTTACCTCTATAGATAAACCATATTTTACAGAAGGGGGGTGCATTTTTGGCAGCATAATTTGCTTTCCTGGAATTCCTTTTGACTTTCATCCAACTGCAGTTTTCCATTATGGTTTTGTAAGAGGAAATGTTATTCATTCATCCCTCCAATGAAAGAAAAAGGGAACCAAAAAAAGAAACTGAAACAAGCAGATACTGTGCTTCTAGCTATTAGTTGTAAGTCTCTAGAGCAAATAAAGAGATGGAACGGAAGAAAAAGGAAAAGAAAATTCTCAGACAGTTTCCACAGAATATTGAGATTCAACAGCAAGTTAGCTGACAATCAAAGCATTACTTACCCTTCGGGCATTGCTCCAATAACAAGCCTCCTAATATTATGCCCGACAACCAAAGCAACAATCCCTTTCTGGACTTGATCAGCTTCTGTCATCATAAAGCTTGCCTTAACCTGGGAAAGAAAGTTACACGAAGACCGTCACCATCAATAATGGATCTCTTTCCCACAGCTTGCATATCACATATTTGTCTAAAACGAACATTTTAACAACACATACATAGAAGGCAGTTATAATCATTCACATATTCTGCAGCTACAATACATAAAACAGAATGGCAGCCAATAAGATTTGATAGGTCTTGCTCAATATGATTGATTCCTGAGCCACATTTTCCAGGCGGTAAAAATAGTTCTCCTTTAGAAATATAACTAAGAAAAAAAATCACCATAGTAGTGTAAATGAACAAGCAGAAATCAGCATCAAAAGAAATACCTTAGCTGCACGGCAAATTCTCAAGTAATTGTCCAAAAGCCTCATGACCTGTTCTTTTTCCTCTCTTCTAAAAGCAGAGACCATTTCAGGATTAGCCTGAGATGCTGGTAACTTCCCTACTGCTCAAAGATACCAACTTTAAACCAATCAAATTCATGGGATACCACCAGAATTTAAAAGCAATCAAGATAATCGAGTTACAAGACACTGGGATAGGCATTCATTCGGTGTTACAACAGAGAAGAATACATCCACTTTATTATCACAATGTATACAGAAAATCAAAGGGAGGGAGATTAAAGCAAATGCCTCTTGTGATTGACAATAACATATTTATAACCTCCTTGCTTCTGTGCCTCTGAAATCACATGTAAAGCAAGAGTTGTTTTCCCAGAAGCCTCTGGACCATATATTTCTACAACACGTCCCTACAACAGTTATATATAACAATCAGCTTACAACTATCAGCCAATGAAACAATGAACCATGAACTAAGACAGATTTCTTCTTTATTTATCTCTTATCGTATCAGATGAAATTGTGGAAGCATAATTGTCATGCAGTTGCCAAATTAACATAGCAAATTAAATGTGGAAGGAAAATCAGAAGTCGGAGCAAAGTAAAAAATCTTTTCACCAACGACCAACTAGATTAATTTATAAAAAGGGTTCAATGTTTGCAAAAGAAGAATAAATTAGCAAGAAACTTCGTTATACAAGGATTTAAAGATACCTTTGGAAGTCCACCAATTCCCAGTGCTATATCAAGAGCAAAAGGGGAAGAGGAGAGAAGAAGATGAAGAACATTGAAACATTTAGAGGTGTGAACGGGAGGGTTTTTGAACCCAGATGAAGAACAATTTTAGTTTTTTGTATTTTTAATATGTTTAACTCAGACGAAGAATAATTTTGATTTTTTGTTTTTTTAATATGTTTTTGTTTTGTTGTTTCAATTATTTGAAACTATAAAATTAGGGTTAATTGAATTCTAAAATTTGATTAATTTAAAAGGGTATTTTTGTCTAATCAAATAAAGAAAGGATGTTTAAGTCTTTTTATAAAATTAAATAAATAAAAATTTTTTTATTTTTATTTAATTAAAAGGGTGTTTTAGTAAAAGTGATGATATACTATATATTTAAAAAAGAAAAAATTAAATGCTGACGTGAAAAATAAATTCCACATGTCTTATTGTTATTTGTCTATATTTTAAACGTATCGGTACGTATGAATTTATCATTGTACCGTAGCAACATCCATATTTGAATAGAAAATATGGTGATTTCTTCCAAACCCATGGCAATTTTATGGGTAATTTACCCTTGCATATGTGTCATCATCTCAGCCATTGATAAAAAAAATTTTCAACCTTTCATTAATTGATGCATTAAATGTTTTCACACTACATTGTATTTTATATTATTTACATTATACCCCATGACGTATTTATACTTGATGCAATACGCAAATAGTTGATTTTACAAATCTCTCCCCAAATACCATTTCAATGTGTACAGCTTCTTCTTCTACCTCTCAAAAGACACTTCAAAGGAACTGCTTCATTCTTCAACCTCACTACTTCTTTTACCCTTCTACGATCTCACTTCTTCTTCTTCTCTACCCTTCCTGTGGGTTATGGGTTTGATCTTTCCGGCGACCCACTCCTAAAACCTTCCCCGATACTCCTGTAGTATCCACAGCTTCTTCGTCTACCTCAGTGCTTCTTCTACCCTCCCCTTAACTTAAGCGTTTGATTTTTCCGACGACCCACTCGCAAAACCTTCACCAAATACCACTGTAATGTCCACAGCCTCTTTTTCTACCTCGTTCCTCTGATTTCAATGTCAGTCATCGTCAGGCACAGATTTTTTCGAACCCCGTGAAAGACCCTGCCTACTGCGTCTTCGTCCATGGTTACGCGGGTGTCATTTTCTGTGATTTACCGTCGAAGAACGTAACTCATCCCCTTGCTAGCAAGGTTCCGGCGACCCACGTGCAGAACGCTCTCGGAAAACCCTTGTAAGCCCTACTGCTTCTTCATCTAGGTCATTTGTTCGTTTTTTTGTTTTTTTAGCCAATTTGCGTGATTTGTTCTGTTAATCACTTTCTGTAATCACCGTTCATCGAAGAAGATTGATTCAATTTCGAATGCAATAGATGATGATAGTTGTCCATGGTGGTGTTAAATGTTAATCAGATCGATGGCCAGTGATGCATGCTCCTCAAACACGAGACGAGGAATAGAGGGAGCCGGCAGACAACGGGAACTAAGAGCTGGAAATGCAACCTCAAGTTTGTTGCAACCTCAGGATGTAATAGATGGTGTGGCCCCAAAATGCTTCTGTGAAAAATATGCCATCAGTTACATGTCGAAGATAGACACCAACCCAAATAGGTTATTTTTTGGATGCCCATTATTAAAGGTAACCACGCAATTCTTTATGTATGAGAACTAAGATTATGCTAAAATTTGATTAAAATTTGAATTTTCTGGAATGGAGCTTTAGACTCTATATTTTGGTTATTATCCACCTTGCTCAAGTTGTTGTGGATGTGATTTTGAATTGTTGGGAATTGCATGCCTATTGGTTATGAAAATGATTTGATTTTGTTATGGATGTGATGTTAAATTGGGTTGATTTTGTATATGATTTGATATTGGTGCTGGTTAATTTTGATGAATGACTGAGAATTGGGAAAAAGTTGATTTATTCAAAATAGATCTACCTAGATTAAAAATCATGATTGTGACAAGAATTGACATGGTACCTGTTCTGATATTAAAAATGGATGCTAAAAATTTGAAATGATTTTATAGATGTAGAATTTAGGGATTAATTACAGTGACGTACATGGATTAGATTGAATTGGAGTATTTTGTAACCCCTTACATTAATTGTGTTCTATTCGTTGTAGGTGACAGAAGCACATTGCAAGTTCTTTCTCTGGGTTGATGACCACATTGTTAGGGTCAGAGCGGGGGAGGCTACAAGGGGATCGGGTGACGGGAAGCAGAATGATGTTGGAGAACATTTGGAAATGGATAACTTGATAGACCATGTAGAGGAAAGAATAGCAAAACTAGAGAAGCTGCTGAACAAGAAAAGTAGAGAAGCAGAGTTGAGGAAAAAGGCTAGAGAAGCAGCTGCAAGAGACATGGAGGCTTCATCAACAACGTCTATTGATTAGCTGCAAACCAGAACCCGAAGCACCTCGATTAGGTTCAGAAACTTAAGAATAATTTCCTTCTTTGCTGAAAATTGCTACTAGAATGTAGAGACACAAATGTTTGAAGCTTTAAAAGCAAAAATTGTCGAAGACGTTCATCTGATTTGGGCAACATGGTTGGAATTTGTTTATGTTTCTAGTTACGTGTTTTTGTTTTACCTATAGATACGTATATGTTTTATGGTATTTATTTTTTGTGACTTAGTTATCAAAGTTCCCTACTAATTTCAGTAGCATATGAAGGCTAATATGTTGTAGTAAGTCAGCCCGAATACCAGAAAATAACAATCTTTTTATTAGTGACACGAATGCTTAAGATTGCAGTCATGTTATAACTCAATCT
>NC_029778.3:110215-112636 GCF_000817695.3 Arachis duranensis
TAATGAAAACATCCCTAAAAGTAGCTTGAACTTACTAAAAACTACCTAAAAACAATGCCAAAAAGCGTATAAATTATCCGCTCATCACAACACCAAACTTAAACTGTTGCTTGTCCTCAAGCAACTAGATGAATAAAAGAGGATAAAAAGAAATCAAGAAACAATAATATCTCAGGGTTTTAAGTGAAGCTCAGATTCTAATTAGATCAGCGGGGCTAGTAGCTTTTTGCTTCCAAACAGTTTTGGCATCTCACTTTATCCTTTGAAATTCAGAATGATTGGCATCCATAGGAACTCAGAAGTCAGATAGTATTATTGATTTTCCTAGTTACGTATGTTGATTCTTGAACACAGCTACTTTTATAAGTCTTGACCGTGGCCCTAAGCACTTTGTTTTCCAGTATTACCACCGGATACACAAATGCCACAGACACATAACTGGGTGAACATTTTCAGATTGTGACTCAGCTTTGCTAGAGTCCCCAGTTAGAGGTGTCCAGAGCTCTTAAGCACACTCTTTTTGCTTTGAATCACGACTTTAACCACTCAGTCTCAAGTTTTTCACTTGGACCTGCATGCCACAAGCACATGGTTAGGGACAGCTTGGTTTAGCCGCTTAGGCCTGGAACTATTTCCTTGGGCCCTCCTATCTTCTGATGCTCAAAGCCTTGGATCCTTTTCTTAATCCAATGATTCCTTGTAAAATTTTTTTTTGTGTTTTTTTTTTCACTGTTTTTTCTTGCTTCAAGAATCAAATTCATGATTTTTCATATCATCAATAACATTTCTCTTGTTCATCATTCTTTCAGGAGCCAACAATTTTAACATTCATAAAATTCAATATCCAAAATATGCACTGTTCAAGCATTCATTCAGAAGACAAAAAGTATTGCCACCACATATAAATAATTAGAATTTTCCTTATTAAGAACTCGAAAAAATATTGCCTCTTTATTCTAACAATCTACTATTTTATTCATGTTTGATGATGATGAGAAAAATAAATTATAGCTTAATTGGAGATAAAATCAAAATAGAGATACTAATTACTACTATTAATATATAACTTCTAAGGTAAATTCATAATAAGAACAGTTATCACAGAGTTAAGGCAAAGATTAGGACTCAACAACCTTTATTTTGGGAAGTGGGGGTTCCTCTAGTCTGTGGGATGCTTGATCCTTCAAGTCACATCCTTGCTCTTCCTGTTCCCTTAGGTGCCATGATCTTGATGAGTTTCAGCTCAGTAATCATGGCAATTCCACCAAACTTGGATGTTTGCTTGTCCTCAAGCAAAATAAAGGATAGAAGAGGAATAGAGGGAGAGGCAATTTCGAAATCCAAAAGATATGATGAGTTGAAAAAGATTTGAAAAAGATTTGGATTGGAAAAAGATTTGTGTTTATGAATTAAGATATATTTAATATTTTTGAAAAAGGGATTTTAGAAATTAGGGTTTTTAAAAATTAGGATTAAAATTTTTTGAATTGAAGGATGATATTTTGAAAGATGTTTATGCAAGAAATCATGAATTGAAACATAAAAATTAGAGATTTTGTAAAGGAAAACGAATTTTACCTCCTCCCCACCATCCTGGCATTAAACGCCCAAATGCTGCTTTTCCTGGGCGTTCAACGCCCAGTTGTTGCTTCTTTCTGGCGTTGAACGCCAGGAAGTCCTTTGTCACTGGGCATTTTTTTGAACGCCCAGGATGCTGTCAATCTGGCGTTAAACGCCCAGAAGATGCTCCTTTCTGGCGTTCAACGCCCAGATGGCTACCTTTACTGGCGTTGAACGCCCAGTGGGTGCTTCTTTTGGGCGTTCAACGCCCAAAATGTTTCTTACTGGCTTTTTCACGCCAGTGAGCTTCCAAATTCCCTTGTAACTCTGTGAATCCAATCAATTTCTATTTTTACCTTGAAGATACTTTGACATATATCAGTAAAAATCAATTAATTAATCAAAATGAATAAAATTAAATTTTGTGATTGGCTGGGTTGCCTCCCAGCAAGCGCTTCTTTAATGTCGTTAGCTGGACTATTACTGAGCTTTTAATCAAGTCTCAGTTTTGAGCATTCTTGCTCAAAATTGCCTTCAAGATAATGTTTAACTCTCTGTCCATTAACAATGAACCTTTTGTTAGAGTCATTATCCTGAAGCTCAACGTATCCATATGGTGATACACTTGTAATCACATATGGACCTCTCCACCGGGATTTTAATTTCCCGGGGAATAATTTGAGCCTGGAATTAAATAGCAGAACTTTCTGCCCCGGCTCAAAGACTCTGGATGACAATTTCTTATCATGCCATCTTTTCGCTTTCTCTTTATAAATTTTTGCATTCTCGAAAGCATTGAGTCTAAATTCCTCTAGCTCATTTAGTTGGAGCAATCGTTTTTCTCCAGCTAACTTGGCATCA
>NC_029778.3:114653-115455 GCF_000817695.3 Arachis duranensis
TGCAAGCAACTCCTTTTCTGTGGTTGTGTAATTCTTCTGTGCGTCATTTAGAACACGACTGGCATAGTAAATGACGTGCAGAAGCTTGTCATACCTCTGTCCCAACACTGTACCAATGGCATGGTCACTGGCATCACACATTAGTTCAAATGGCAATGTCCAGTTTGGTGTAGAGATGATTGGTGCTGTAACCAACTTAGCCTTCAGAGTCTCAAATGCCTGCAGACACTCCTTATCAAAGATAAATGGCGTGTCAGCAGCTAGCAGGTTGCTCAGAGGTTTGGTGATTTTTGAAAAATCCTTTATAAACCTCCTATAGAATCCTGCATGCCCCAGAAAGTTTCTGATTGCTTTAACATTGGCAGGTGGTGGTAATTTTTCAATTACCTCTACCTTAGCTTGATCAACTTCTATTCCCTTATTCAAGATTTTGTGCCCAAGGACAATTTCTTCAGTCACCATAAAGTGACATTTTTCCCAGTTTAAAACCAGGTTAGTCTCTTGGCATCTCTTTAGAACAAGTGCTAGATGGTCAAGACAGGAGCTGAATGAGTCTCCAAATACTGAGAAGTTATCCATGAAGACTTCCAGAAATTTTTCCACCATATCAGAGAAAATTGAGAGCATGCACCTCTGAAAGGTTGCAGGTGCATTGCACAGGCCAAAGGGCATCCTTCTGTATGCAAATACTCCAGATGGACATGTGAATGCCATTTTTTCTTGATCCTGGGGATGTACTGCAATTTGATTATAACCTGAATATCCATCCAGGAAGCAGTAGTATTCATGACCTGCTAGTCTT
>NC_029778.3:116308-119571 GCF_000817695.3 Arachis duranensis
AAGCTTGCTTGGTACAAGTACCCTCTAATGTGCATGGTATCATAAAGCTCCCGGGATCTTTAAGCTTCTCAGGTAAGCTTTCCAGAATGACTGCACTGCATTCTTCAGTGAGGCAAACTTTTTCAGTTTCCCTCAAATCCTTCTTATGACTTAAGATCTCTTTCATGAACTTAGCATAAGAGGGTATTTGCTCAAGTGCTTCTGCAAACGGAATCTTTATTTCAAGAGTCGTGAGATAGTCTGCAAAGCGGGCAAATTGCTTATCCTGTTCCGCTTGGCGGAGTTTTTGAGGATAAGGCATTTTGGCTTTGTATTCCTCAACCTTAGTTGCTGCAGGTTTATTGCCTGTAGAAATGGGTTGGGAAGCCTTTTTAGAAGGGTTGTTATCAGCACTTGTATGTGACTGATCCCCCACTGGCATTTGAATGCCAGGGGTGGAAGCTGGAGTGGCGTTAGACGCCACCTCCTTATTTGTTACTGGCGTCTGGACGCCAGAACTATGCTCCCTTTGGGCATTCAACGCCGGATTCATGCTTGTTTCTGGCGTTGAACGCCAGGAATGAGCATGGGCTGGGCGTTCAGCGCCAGCATTATTCCTCTCTGGGCTCTGATTGTCCTCAGAGGAATTTTGAGTAGCCATTTGTTTATTTCTTGGCTTTCTGCTGCTTTGAAGTGAGGTATTTAATGTTTTTCCACTTCTTAATTGAACTGCTTGGCATTCTTCTGTTATTTGTTTTGATAGTTGCTTTTCTATTTGCTTTAACTGTACTTCCATATTCCTGTTAGCCATTCTTGTTTCCTGGAGTATTTCCTTGAATTCGGCCAGCTGCTGGGTTAGAAAGTCCAGCTGCTGATTGAATTCATTAGCTTGATCTACCAGATTGAGTTCAGCAGTTACTGTTTTAGCTTCTTCTTTTACGGAAGATTTACTATTTAAGTACATATGCTGATTTCTGGCAACTGTATCAATAAGCTCTTGAGCTTCCTCAATTGTTTTTCTCATATGTATAGATCCACCAGCTGAGTGATCTAGAGAAATCTGAGCTTTTTCTGTAAGCCCATAGTAGAAGATGTCTAATTGCACCCACTCTGAAAACATTTCAGAGGGGCATTTTCTCAACATCTCTCTGTATCTCTCCCTGGCATCATAAAGGAATTTATTATCTCCTTGTTTGAAGCCTTGGATGCTCAGCCTTAGCTGTGTCATCCGTTTTGGAGGAAAATAGTGATTCAGGAATTTTTCTGACAGCTGTTTCCATGTCTTTATGCTGTTCTTAGGTTGGTTATTTAACCACCTCTTAGCTTGTACTGCACCATGACAATGAGCTGAGGATTCAACTCAAAGCTACTAACTCCAATGGAGGGTATACAGATACTACTCCCATATGAAGCAGTAGTGGGGTTAGCATATGACCCCAGAGTCCTCCTGGACTGTTCATTTCCACTTAGTTCCATGATGGAATAAAGGAGATGGTATATATGTTGATATTATTTATTTTATAAAATAAAATAAAAACGAAATAAATAAAAGAAATTGAAAATATTTTGAATTTGAAATCTGAATTTTTTTTTATATAAAATTTTCGAAAATGTAGTTCAAAATTAGTTAGAAAAGATATATTTTTTTTTGAATTTTGAATTTTATGATGAAAGAGAAAAACACACAAAAGACACAAGACTTAAAATTTTTAGATCCAATGCTCCTTATTTTCGAAAATTTTGGAGGGAAAACACTAAAGAACACTAAACTTAAAAATTTTAAGATCATAACACAAGGAAGACTCAAGAACACCTTGAAGATTCACAAGAACACCAAGAACAAAAGAAAGAACACCAAACTTAAAATTTTTAGAAAACCAAGACAAATTTTCGAAAATTAAAGAAAAATTAACAAGAAAACACCAAACTTAGAGTTTGGCACAAGATTCAATCAAAGAAAAATTGTTTTTGAAAAGATTCCAAAGAAGATACCCAATTATCAAGAACAACTACTAATGCTCCAGCCAATTGGGCAGTAACTTCAGTGTTGGTTTTAAAGATGTATTATATTTATGGATAAAAGTATAATTTTTGAGAGTTAATGTTTTGAAAAAGCACAAGAAAAACAAGAAAAGACACAAAACAAGAAAAACTCAAGATCAAACAAGAAAAATGAACAAGAACAACTTGAAGATCAATGAAGAACAAAGAACACAAGTTCGAAAATTTTAAAGAAAAATATAAAATATGCAATTAACACCAAACTTAGAACAAGACACTAAACTCCCGAAAAAATAACAGTTAATTAAGAAAAATAATATTTTTGAAAAGAAATTTTTGAAAAGAAACTATCCTATCAGGATTTAATGACTCTATAACAATAAAAATAAATTATTCCTAATCTAAGAAATAAAATAAACCTTTAGTTGTTCAAACTCGAACAATCCTCGGCAACGGCGCCAAAAACTTGGTGCACGAATTTGTAATCCGTACAACTAACCAGCAAGTGCACTGGGTCGTCCAAGTAATACCTTATGTGAGTAAGGGTCGATCCCACGGAGATTATTGGTTTGAAGCAATCTATGTTTATTTTATTATTCTTAGTCAGGATGTCAATTAAAGTTATCAGTTGGAATTATTAGAAAAATAAAAGAGCGAGAATTAATTACTTGTAATGCAGTAATAGGGAATATGTTGGAGTTTTGGAGATGCTTTGTCCTCTGAATTTCTGCAATGTAATATTTAACTCAATTATTTGTAAAGCCCGTCTACGGCAAGCTGTATGTAGGGTGTCACCATTGTCAGTGGCTACTTCCCATCCTCTCAGTGAAAACGTTCAGATGCTCTGTCACAGCACGACTAATCAGCTGTCGGTTCTCGATCATGTTGGAATAAGATCCATTGATCCTTTTGCATTTGTCATCACGCCCAGCAATCGCGAGTTTGAAGCTCGTCACAGCCATTCAATCCTTGAATCCTACTCGGAATACCACAGACAAGGTTTAGACTTTCCGGATCCTCAAGAATGGCCGCCATCAGTTCTAGCTTATACCACGAAGATTCTGATTAAGGAAGCTAAGAGATGCTCATTCATTCTGATATAGAACGGAGGTGTTTGTCAAGCACACGTTCATGGGTTGAGGAAGGTGATGAGTGTCACGGATCATCACCTCCTTCACAATTAAGCGCAAATGAACATCTTAGATAGGAAAACACACACGTTTGAGTGAAATAGAAACAATTGCATTAATTCATCGAGACGCTGCAGAGCTCCTCACCCCCAA
>NC_029778.3:119885-163697 GCF_000817695.3 Arachis duranensis
ATTCTACTAAAAACTAATTAAAACATACTAAAATCTACATGAAATTACCCCCAAAAAGCGTATAAAATATCCGCTCATCACCTGTCTGTTTACATAATGGATTTTAAAGGCTTCATCTCATTAGGTATTGAAGTTGTAGATCATCATCTTTATACCCTTGCACATGTGGTATAATACTCCAATTGAAAGATCTGACTTTTTAAAAAACCATAACTTCCCATTATTGCTGAATCCTTTGTTTGCTCAATTTGTTTGACTTTATTCACCCCTTCATGCACTTGTTTGAATTCCTATTACTCTATAATCCAAAGTAAATGAACGAGTGCTAACGGGTTGATCATTTCAGCGACGTGGCCGTGGAGGTAGAGTGCAAGCTGGAGTTTGTTCATGGAGTGCTAATGGCTTATTGCAGGTCTTACCAGGTTACCATGTACTGGGTTGCTCTTTTTTTCTTCTTATAAAATAATATTCAATGAGTATATGGCTTATTGCAGGTTTTATCGTGCACTGGGCTAGGTTCTGTCATCGTCCAACAAAGCAGTGGTGTATACAAATGTTCTCTTAAAACCCAGGGCCATCATGTAAGTTTCTCTTGTAACATTGCCCGTTTATATGTCCGTTTATATGTCGTCTTTTTTGGTCGAATCGTGTTACGTAGGAAAACTTTGGTCGAATTATAGGTCGAATTGTCTCGATTCACGATTATCCCAGATCAGTTCTGGTTAGGTATTAAGGTGTAACATAGTATATGATCAAAGGTCATCGAATTTTTTTCCCCAACGTTTGTTACTTTAATTAACTGAATATTTAGTCTTTCTGTCATACTTAGGATTGGGCTCGGTCAACTAACCTGGAAAGACGTTTATTTTTTGGTAGTTCAAGTCTATTTAAAAGTAAAGTGGGCTATCTATCAACTTGGGCCAGCTACAAAAACAGTTAGTGGATAATTCAAGTCAGGATTAATGCAGCAACTGGCTTGAAACCTGTTAAGCCCAACTCTCTCCGGAATTTTAAAAGAAAACCAAGTTTTTCCAGGTAACTATTTATTCCATTTATGTTTGTGTTAACCGTTAATTTGATCAATGTTTTTTTGGAATAGCATTTCTTGATTGAATATTCGCGTAAAATATTAGTAGGTTAACTGTTATTTCTCACATAATCCCTATACTAGGATGGTTAGAAACAGAATAACACCATTATAAATCTCCTGTACATGAGGAAGACTACACGACACATCAAATTAGATAGATTGAGGTTGTTATGCTATTTCTCTTAATTTTGGCTCTTTCAAACCAATGTAAAACATACAATTGTAAAGACAGACTGAAAGAAAAAACACTAGGAATTAACCATTGTCATAACAGTTCTAGGGATTCCATTAACAAAAAAAAACATAATTAACATCAGCTGGAATAGTAAACAAAGAGTTTCAACCAAGTTCCACAATACATGTAGTCGGAGTATATCTAAATGTCAATTATTTCTAGACAAGAAACATCCTTGCAAAATACTTGAGTGTAGACCTTACTGTGATCGGGTGTGGCATTTCTAGGTATCGCCATGCTCTCCTCACCAATAGATTTCTAGTGCCATGTTCGATGTCATATTCTGTCAACACAAGCTCTCTATACCTGTAATTGACGAGTAACTCTCTTTCCTTTGAATTGTTCACCAACAAAAGTAGGTTATCATCCACGAATAGTATTGGATTTTCTCTGATGCTTTGACTCGCGAACCTGCAGTATTGCTCTAATATTCTGTTTCCATCCGCGTCTTCATTCAAGTGCCAAATTGCTGCGACATAACCAAATTCGTTGTGTGTATGAGCGAGGAGTGCAACTTTTTCCTTGTGGGTTAGTAAATTGTGAATGGTATATATTGCACCTACAGGGATAGACACCTCGCTAAATGATTCATCTTCAACACTGTAACATAAAACAGACTTGGGTGTAGCATAGCTATCTCCTGTACCAGTTATCCAATACGCCTGACCATTATTAAAAACAGAGTTAGGGTCAATTTTTTCTACACCAGGGAGACAATCAACGCAGTGAAACCATGTAGAACGCCTTGAACAATATCTAGAGAAAAAAACGTAGGCATCAGCTATGTCCCTTTTGCACATATGTATGACTGTGTATGCATCTGAGTTTGGAACATGACCGAAACCATATACTGGGAAAAACGATCTACCGTGGTCCCTGTGGGTGTCGAAAATTTCTCTAGAGCATTGTGTTGTCAGATTCCATACCAAAAGTCTTGTGTTGTCTCGTTCACGAGAGAACTTGAAACATATGTTCCCGTTTGACACTCCCACAATACGAAACCACCCATGGATGCCAACTCCGAAAGGATGCTGAACATTCACTTCTTCTCCAGAAGCAGCATTCACTATATATAGTGAATCTGAACCCATTAACAGTAGTGAGTATCCAACATGAAACAAAACATGTTGATCTAACACTTTTTGCCTTCGCATGTGGTGTATGCATGTCTCTGGTTGGCGTAGCTGTCGGTGCCAGAATTTATTCAAGCACATACATCTCCCTACAGCTTTGGCACTACTACGCAGGAAGATTTCTTGTAGCAGTTCATCCGAAATAATCGGCAAGGAAAGTTGGAATTTAGCCATTTTACTAGACGCGCGTTTCGTAGTCTTGGTTTTCGGTTGTGTTTACTTTGTAGTTTTTGAATTGTTGAAGTATGTTGCTCTCTTTTAAGTAATGAACCTAAATTAGTCTAACTTATTAATTGTGTGAGATGCAGCATCCAACAAGAATTGATGAGGCAGAATATTGTATTTACCGGTGTTATCGTAACCTGTTTGAACTAGGTGTTTAGTACCATTAAATTTGACTCGTCTACCCAAGTTTTTGCCTACCCTAGTAAATAAATTCAGTTGGAATTCCAACATACTCCAATAAGCTTATCTTTGATTTTTTATTTTTCTAGTTTGAAATTAGATGCAGCCGCAAATTTTCCCTATGAAGTTTTAATTTGCTGATATACTCACTAATCTGTTTACTTGATTTCCAATTTTTTTTGCCTTACCGCAACATTACAACCCCTCATCCTAAAGAAAACCATGTTACTCCCAAATTAATCATTTCCGCAGATTCAGCATAAAGTATTTCCAATACCTAATTAGGATGTTACCAGCTACCACTGGCACACCCTCATCCATGCAGCCATAGGTAAACAACATTCAAGTTTTCCCCATGATAAAAAAGTCGTTGTTACCGAATTTTCTTACAATTAAAGACCGGAATAAAAAAATACTTCTTATGGTAGACTTGTGTGAGACTTGATCAAAAATAAACCCATAGATGTATATACATTAACAAAATAACGAAGTCCAACACCATAATTTACATTCAGAAAATCAAAGCTATTACACAGAATACTAATCGAAGATTTCCACAAAAGTAAACATGTACATATAGACATGGCTACCGAAACACTACTACAAAACATTATTTCACCAATAAACCTTAAACAAATTAATCTGTCATCTTTTGTCCTACGATGATGGTGTTATCTGGTTCACAGACGAGTCGGAAGAGTCAGATGGCGAATTTCTTCCATACCTCCTACTAGGTCCTGCGATTGCCCTCCTACTAGGTCCTCCCACTGCACCTCCCCCTGTTGACGGCGGTTGAACCTGCAGTAATTTTGGAAAATTTATTATACAACAATGAATATAATAAAGTATGTAGACTTACTTTCCTAAGTAAACAAGTTATTATTACCTTGACTCGTGAGGACGCGGTGGTGAACCTTCTTGCCTCCGATGCTGCCGGCGTAATAACCTTTCAGTCTCAAACGCAGCTACCTGTTCATTCTTGTTGAAGTGTACGTTGCATCTGTCCGCCAGCCAGTGTTTGATTTGGTCCGGCAATACGTTTGAGGCATATATCTCCTCAACGGCTCTGGGCATTTCTACCGAACGAGTATGGTCACATGCAAGCATGTGGAAGATACCCCAACCTACATAACTGAGTTCCAGCATAAGCCGTGGAGTTGGTCGAAAGAGAGATCTTATCCTCCTCATGTCGGCTGCGTTAATCCAGTAGTTATCACCGTCTCTAGTTGGGTGGATATGGAGACAGTTGTCTTGTCTGTCTATTAAGTACAGATCAGTGGTTGTGAAGAACGAAAAGTGCCATACAATGTGCTGTGGAATCCTTACATCTTCCTATAGTCAGAGAAACAAAATTAGATGTTAAACAGATTTTGAAAAAAATTAGATAAAAAACCGTAAAGAGAAGTAGTGTCTGCGGTGCCGGAAGTAAGCTTACATCTGTTGGGAATAGGTTTAGGACAAAAGTCTATTCAGGGCATCTTCTCACGTTCCTTAAGGCACTGACGTAACTAGCCGGTAGCCACCACGAACCAAATGTTGAAAAGTCAGTATTGTTAAGAATAAGAAACCATGGAAGGACAGAACCGAAACTTGAGAAGTAATTAATGTTAAAAAAGAACAAACCATGCAAGGACAGATGGTCATGCGTGTGGAAAAAATAGTTAACAAAATGAAAAAAATAGTTATATGCTTACCGGAATTCTGGCTCCATCTTTGTTTGCTAATATTAGTGACTAGTCTCTGAAGTTGATAGCCACGGTGAGTGAATTAGGAGAGGGTTTACAATGGTGTTGTCAAATGATTTTCTCTAGGAAGTCAAGTTTTACTTTTAAAGAGGGTAAAACCAGAGGTCACACCGGTTGGAAATGAAGTTGAAGTGATATATTGAAGCCATCAATTAGGATTCAAACCTCATCACTAATCATACCTTTTCGTAAATCTAAACTAAATAATAAATACTTTAATAACCATTCATTGGTATACGTATCACTAGATGAATAAACATAACGAAGGTTACACATAATAAAATTAAAAAATATAATAAGTTTAATATTGTGTTCATATTTACGTAAATTATTGAAATCATGTTTACTAAATTGTTTGACAAAATATACGAAATCATGCAAACCTTTCTTTATTAATATATCAGAATGTGCTGTTCCATTCATAAATTAACATAAAGTACTTCAAATAACATAATCATATTTTTTACGACCCAGTAGCTTTTTTCAATTTCAGTAAGCGCAACACAAAACGTCAATCAAAAATTAACCGAACGTACTTAAAATAACATAACCAGAATAACTTATTGCACGCATTATAGTATTAAAAGTCTATGCAATGGACACAATTATTTTAATGCCTTAGGTATAAATAACTCAGAGCATACTTCCTAACCCCTTAACCAATCGCTCTTCCTTTTTAGATATTTCGTTGTAGTATTTCTTTGCTGCTTCAAGGACTTCTTGGGATTTCAAATTGAACGGATTCATCACCAAATCAATAGCCAGCCGTAATCTAGTGCTATCATTTACCTAGGAGAAAACACAAAAGAATTCAGACGCATAGGTTAGATTAAAATTTTGAGATAATATATGAAACCATGAAACGAATTTTATTTTATAACTACCTTAATATTGTAGTTACTCCTCCATTGGCACTCCCTCATCAGGTTGTCACCCAAACTCCACAATCATTCCTTGTATATGTAAAAAAAGTTTATTGAAGTCTATAACCAACTTAATTCCTAAGGGAAAAAAAATCATAGCAGACGAAATGGTACTGTAAAAAAATATTATCTTCCGTAACCAAGGCTGGCCGGAAAAACAATGTATAGCACTATTACAACGTCAATAAATATGTTAGCGACTCTTTTACTTGTGCAGAAGGAAAATGTATTCATCACACGTTAGCAAATTCATTGATGCATCTCAGTAATTGAGAACTCAACAATCAATAATAACTTGTAAGGTTTCTTACGAGTAATCGTTCTGCTCGCCAATTTCTGCAGGGTGTATTATAGGATACTCTGAAATTACTGGTCTGTGTGTTGTTTGGTTAGCATAGAAGGTGGAGTCATCAAGCATCTCCTCAATAAACAGTGCCTGTAATCAAAGTAAAATTTAATTCAGGTGTCAACTCTGGTGTCTATTTAAGCAATTTAGAATCTATTTCCGCCTATTAGAAATTTTGCAACATTACCATTAGCTTCGCACAACGACGACATCTGGTTCTGCTTGAGACGCATGGTTTAGAATCCAGTAATATTAGGTGTCTTTTTTCTATATCAATTACAAGCAGGTACCAGTGCATGTTATCCTCGTTCATTGGAACAAAAATCTATCAAAAATATACACAAATAAGTTATATTGGAATAAGCGTTTTTTATTTACATTATCATATATTACGAGAATTAAATTATAAAGTTACCTTGCATAACGACTCAAACTCTCCCATGTATTCCTCAGCGTAATAGCGTTTCAAAGTCTTTGGGGAGTGAGTCCAATTAAGGGCAAATTGCTGAAATTTGATTTTTCATAAACATGTATAAGATCAAGGGAAACCAGGAGATGGAGATCCGAAAATGTAGTGGGTAAAAACCACAAGCAGGGAAAACCGGTGTCCTTGCGTGCATCACACATGAGCATGCTTGATGTGAGGTTTATGATCTGCTTCAGCGTTCGTTGATTGACGGCCAATAAGAAAAATTATAAACATATATTCCCTTGTTAAAATTATTTTATATGTAAGGAGTTTCATTTATGAAATTAACGAAGGCTAATGACTGAAAAATCCATACCTCGTCCACCAATGGTTTGTTCGGCAGTAGAGTATACATGACTCTCCTATTAGCGTGCCACAAGTTTGTCTGTAAAATTATCTCCGAATTCAGTTCTTCATCCTCCATATCTGAACCAAAGACGTAGGTTACGACTGAAACTTCGTCCTTGCACAGTGCCATATCAGTTGGGGGACGGAACAGAACAGGCTTCCACTGATACAATGAAAACTAAGCCGTTATTTATTAATAGTAAACCAGCACAACAAATCTGTAAAACTTACTTAACATGATATAACCCACCGCAGGTATCTTTGCGGTTTCATTCGCTAGTGGCAATTTTCTGTCAGCCGGGTTGAAGTAGCTAACATATACAGCCTTGTCTAAGCTACTCGTTATAACTGGTTCTGTAGCTGTCTTCTTTCCAGTACCATCATCGCTGAACAAACTTCGGCGAATAACATAATCATCTGGCGGTGTCTGTTCACACTTCGGAGACATTGAACAACACTTTGTAGCTATATGCAATTTTGAATCCGCGGCTTGATGAATGCTTGACATGTTGGATCTAATCTTCTTGGAGGAATCCAGATTCCTCTCAAGAGTACCGGACGGCATGCTGAATCCACTCATGATCACAGGCATTAATGTGGGGTTGAAGTTATCGGGCGGCCCATTCAGAAGATTGATTGTTTGTGGCATAGTTCCAAACACAAGATAACACGTCTTGGTCTGGGAAGCAATCAGGTTTGTAAGTGTATTCATCATCGTCGACATTTGCGTTACCACTTCTTTTAGGGAAGGTTCTACGACTGTAGTTTTACTGAAGTCGTCACCTATCTCTTTGCTGGCTCCACCGTTAAAATTTACATGTAGTCGCTGGTCATGCATGGTGCTTCCTCGGAGACTATGAGAAACAAAACTTAAAAATATGAATACTTTATATTCGGAATCGTTATAAAAGGACTTCACTAGTTTCTGGAAATATAATTTAATTCTAACCTTGATGACAGTTCTATCACTTCCTTGTCGACAACTTTTCTCGAGATTTTTCCACTTTGTTCCTTTTTGGCTTCGTCCTCTCCCTTTTCTATTTTTTGTGTTGAGCGTCGCTTTCCTCTGGCAGCCATTGGGTGTTTTAGTTGTTTAATTTTTTTATTTAAAAAAAATGAAAAATACTGCAATATGTTCAGTTAATGAGTTGCACTCCACTAGCGAGCACAATTTCTTAAAAGAATAACAAACATGGTAGGTTGTCCCTACTATTCAAAGGAGTTTTGACAAGTGATATTTGGATTTTGGCCTTTTAATATATCAGGCAGTTTACGTTTCCAGTTTATATTCCTAAATTTTTGAATAAAAAAAAATTACAAAAAAATCTTTTTTCTGATTGGTAAAAGATAAGGCTACAACCAATTTTTTTTAAATTATTTGAAGTTATTCAGCTCAATACATTTGTTTAATTTCCTTTTCTGTTGTCAAAGCTATTAAACATTTTCTGGTAACCGTCTATTTTTTTTCTTTTACCAATCGGTGACTGGAAGATTTGTTTTAATTTTCGTATTGAATGCTTGTCTCCATTAAGTTGCTCATAAAGTAATATGCTCATATAACAGAATTTTGTTTGTTGTTATCTCTTGTTGTTTCACACACTCGGTCAAAGATTTAGTCCGCAACAGAGTTTAATGCGACGGCTAAACACTCGAAAAGGTTAGCATGAAAATAATACACGTATTTGCTGCTAGCTCAAGAAAAGGGGAATTTTTATTCCATTTCCTATGAGTTATATTCCTTTTCATTAACTATGTGTATACCATTACCTGTCTCCAATACGAAACTTAAAACTAACTATTAGTAATGTGTTTGGAACTTTTTTATTAGTATCATAACATTGGATTTATTCACTCTAAGATTGGAACCATTAAGTGTGTGTTTGGATTTCAATTTGCAAAAGTGCATTTGCTTAAAATTGATTTTACAAAATTGATTTTGATGAAAAGTAAGTTTCGGTTAACGTGATTTATGTTTGGCAATTTTTGTATCAAAATTGATTATAGCAAAATAAATGTTGTCTGGATTATACTACTCAAAATCACTTTTAGATAAAAAATTACTAAAAGAGACATCAATTTAAATTATTTTTTATATACAAAAGCAAAAACAGAACCTAACAAAAATAATATAAAAAATATTTATTATATAAATAAATAAATACATTAAAAAACTATGAAAGAGAGTACTATAAATTTTATAATGTTAAACAATAAAAAATATTCTATAAGTTTTTTAATATTACCTGTACTCTTTAATTTAGTATTATCTTGGACTATAAATTTTCACTATTTATGGCTCTATTGTTATTTATAATTAATTTTTTAGTTATTTTGTCTTTTTTATAGGATCATAGTTTATATTTTACAAAATTTTGATAATAAACGTAATAAATAATAATTACAATCACAAATTTTACAAAGTCAAAATAAAAAGTAAAAAAAATTAGTATAAAACAAAGATATAGTACATCAAACAATAGGAAAAAAATCATACAGATAAAAAATAATAAAAATTTCATAAAACCAACAACATATATCATATGAACAAAAAAATACAATAAAAATTAAATAAAATTTATTTGAATAAAAAAATAAAAAAATTTCATACACAACATAAATACAATGTAATAAAAGATAGAAAAAAAGGAAATGATATGAACAAAAAATTATAAAAAAATCATAAAAATTAACACTGGACCGTGCGCATTGAACCGGAAACCGGCAAACCATAAACAAGATACACGAAGCCGTTCACTAAAAGACCTAGCGATCAAACCGTGAATCCTAAACCGTTAACATTGAACCGGAAACCGCCAAACGAAAAACCAGAGGCACAGAACCATTCATGATAAGATCTACCGACGAAACCGCGAACCCTAAACCGTATACATCGAACGGGAAATCGCCAAACAATAAACCATCGGCACGAAGACCATTCAGCCTGAGATCTAGTAACTAGACCAGACACATTGAACCGTGCGCATTGTACTGGAAACCGGCAAACAATAAACAATATACACGAAGCCGTTCACTAAAATACCAATCGATCAAACCGCGAACCCTAAACCGTCCACGATGAACCGGAAACCACCTAACGATAAACCATAGACACAAAACCATTCATGATAAGATCTACTGACTAACTCGTACACATTGAACCGTACACATTGAACCAGAAACCGCCAAACGAAAAACCAGAGGCACAGAACCATTCACCATAAGACCTAACGACGAAACCGCGAACCCTAAACCGTACACGTTGAAGCAGAAACCGCCACACAATAAACCATTAGCACGAAATCCTTCACTCTAAGGCCTATTCACTATAACCGTACACACTGGACCGTGCGAATTGAACCGGAAACCGGCAAAAAATAAATAGTATACACGAAGCCGTTCACTAAAAGACCTAGCGATCAAACCGCGAACCCTAAACCGTAAACATTGAACCGGAAACCGCCAAACGAAAACCCAGAGGCACAGAACCATTCACCATAAGACCTAACGACGAAACCGCGAACCCTAAACCGTACACGTTGAAGCAGAAACCGCCATACAATAAACCATTAGCACGAAACCGTTCACTCTAAGGCCTATTCACTATAACCGTACACACTGGACCGTGCGAATTGAACCAGAAACCGGCAAACAATAAATAGTATACACGAAGCCGTTCACTAAAAGACCTAGCGATCAAACCGCGAACCCTAAACCGTAAACATTGAACCGAAAACCGCCAAACGATAAACCAGAGGCACAGAACCATTCATGATAAGACCTACCGACGAAATCACGAACCCTAAACCGTACACATCGAACGGGAAACCGACAAACAATAAACCATCGGCACGAAGACCATTCAGTCTGAGATCTAGTAACTAGACCGGACATATTGAACCGTGCGCATTGTACTGGAAACCGGCAAACAATAAACAATATACACGAAGCCGTTCACTAAAAGACCAATCGATCAAACCGCGAACCCTAAACCGTCCACGATGAACCGGAAACCGCCTAACGATAAACCATAGACACAGAACCATTCATGATAAGACCTACTAACTAACTCGTACACATTGAACCGTACACATTGAACCGGAAACCGCCAAACGAAAAACCAGAGGCACAGAACCATTCACCATAAGACCAAACGACGAAACCGTGAATCCTAAACCGTACAGGTTGAAGCAGAAACCGCCACACAATAAACCGTTAGCACGAAACCATTCACTCTAAGGCCTATTCACTATAACCGTACACACTGGGCCGTGCGAATTGAACTGGAAACCGGAAAAAAATAAATAGTATACACAAAGCCATTCACTAAAAGACCTAGCGATCAAACCGCGAACCCTAAACCGTAAACATTGAACCAGAAACCGCCAAACGAAAAACCAGAGGCACAGAACCATTCACCATAAGACCTGATGATGAAACCGCAAACCCAAAACCGTACACGTTGAAGCAGAAACCGCCACACAATAAACCATTCGCACGAAATCGTTCACTCTAAGGCCTATTCACTATAACCGTACACACTAGACCGTGCGAATTGAACCAGAAACCGGCAAAAAATAAATAGTATACACGAAGCCGTTCACTAAAAGACCTAACGATCAAACCGCGAACCCTAAACCGTAAACATTGAACCGGAAACCGCCAAACAAAAAACCAGAGGCACAGAACCATTCACCATAAGACTTAATGACGAAACCGCGAACCCTAAACCGTACACGTTGAAGCAGAAACCGCCACACAATAAACCATTAGCACGAAACCGTTCACTCTAAGGCCTATTCACTATAACCGTACACACTGGACCATGCGAATTAAACCGGAAACCGGCAAAAAATAAATAGTATACACGAAGCCGTTCACTAAAAGACCTAGCGATCAAACTGCGAACCCTAAACCGTAAACATTGAACCGAAAACCGCCAAACGAAAAACCAGAGGCACAGAACCATTCACCATAAGACCTAACGACAAAACTGCGAACCCTAAACCGTACACGTTGAAGCAGAAACCACCGTACAAGAAACCATTAGCACGAAACCGTTCACTCTAAGGCCTATTCACTATAACCGTACACACTGGACCGTGCGAATTGAACCGGAAACCGGCAAACAATAAATAGTATACACGAAGCCTTTCACTAAAAGACCTAGCGATCAAACCGCAAACCCTAAACCATAAACATTGAACCGGAAACCGCCAAACGATAAACCAGAGGCACAGAACCA
Source organism: Arachis duranensis (assembly GCF_000817695.3). NCBI lineage: Eukaryota > Viridiplantae > Streptophyta > Magnoliopsida > Fabales > Fabaceae > Arachis > Arachis duranensis. The sequence goes on from NC_029778.3 coordinate 131,822, forward strand.
TTCATGATAAGACCTACTGACGAAACCGCGAACCCTAAACCGTACACATCGAACGGGAAACTGACAAACAATAAACCATCGGCACGAAGACCATTCAGTATGAGATCTAGTAACTAGACCAGACACATTGAACCGTGCGCATTGTACTGGAAACCGGCAAACAATAAACAATATACACGAAGCCGTTCACTAAAAGACCAATCGATCAAACCGCGAATCCTAAACCGTAAACATTGAACCGAAAACCGCCAAACGATAAACCAGAGGCACAGAACCATTCATGATAAGACCTACCGACGAAACCACGAACCCTAAACCGTACACATCGAACGGGAAACCGACAAACAATAAACCATCGGCACGAAGACCATTCAGTCTGAGATCTAGTAACTAGACCGGACACATTGAACCGTGCGCATTGTACTGGAAACCGGCAAACAATAAACAATATACATGAAGCCGTTCACTAAAAGACCAATCGATCAAACCGCGAACCCTAAACCGTCCACGATGAACCGGAAACCGCCTAACGATAAACCATAGACACAGAACCATTCATGATAAGACCTACTGACTAACTCGTACACATTGAACCGTACACATTGAACCGGAAACCGCCAAACGAAAAACCAGAGGCACAGAACCATTCACCATAAGACCTAACGACGAAACCGCGAACCCTAAACCGTACACGTTGAAGCAGAAACCGCCACACAATAAACCATTAGCACGAAACCGTTCACTCTAAGGCATATTCCCACTTTTTATATATTATTTTTATTTTGGTCTATAAATATTAATTTTATTAGAGAATTAATTAGTAACATCTATTCAGTTATGTAAATTAAAATGATAATGTAGTATACAAAAATTATTACTGCATATGGTAAATAACCTGTTATGATTCATAGAACATGGCGAGGTTTACGCAATTAAATTTCAATTTCGCCTTACTAGATAAAGTTATCACATGTTTTTTTTTCAAGAAAAAACTATAAACCGCACCTAGTGGTATCAATAAAATCATATACATGTATACAATGTAACTAAGGCCAATAAATAATATTCCAATTAGGTAGGTGATGGTTAGTCTAGGACTACGAGCAAGAAGATGGTGTAATAAAGTGGAGACCATGCTGCATGACTACAAGAAGGAGGAAATGAGTTGGTGGTCTAAGCATAAAAAACTACAACTACAAACTATATACTTACAAATTCTAACCCATACAACATGGATACTAGAAGGAAGCCCTCAACCATGGCAATCGAATGTTTGGAAATGTTCCATGGAATCGATCGAACTGCATTCAGGATGCTGACGCAAGTCCTTCACCGTAAAGTTAAACAGTCCCTGATGGTCATGGCATTTCTATTGTCACTGGAGACAATGGGACTGAATGGTATTGTGCAAACAACCATAAAAAATGAAGGCTGGTTTATGAACAGTCTTGCCGATGAATGTGTCATCTGTTTGCAATGCCTACTATCTCAGGAGTTCTCTGGGGTTGTGGAAAAGTCCAGAAAACTCGAAACCCTCGGACACGTGCTGAAAACTGAGCTCACCTTATACCAGGTTCATAGGATGAGATCCGCCCTCCTAACTCTGATTCCCGATACCCTATCAACCATTTGCGCTAGAATTCTAGGCGACATAACGATGGATGCGATGTGGTTGGAGTACCAGAGGACTCCTAAAGAACTACTGGGTTTCAACACACAGGACCAGTGCATATCGGTTGCACCAGAGGCATTGAGTAGACATAACAATGGCCGAGGAATGCATATGCAACAAGGAGGAAGGCAAACTGAGCAAGATAAGGGAAAGCAGAAGTACGTCTGCAAGGAGCTGGATGACGCGGAACGTCCAAAGACACTGACCGTATGCTTCGGTCGAGAGTCCATGCCCACTGCAGAGGGCATTGCTGAGTTTTTCTGCAACATGTTTGGTCATGTGGTTCAAAGGGTGACAGTCATGCCTCGGAGGGACAAAGAATCGGGTGATTTTGCTTTCGTTCTTTTCAACGACGCATCAATCCCGCGCATTATCATTGGGGACAAAAATGTCGTTCATCATACCATACAAAGCATGAAATGTTGGATCAGATGGTGGACAGGAACACATTATCGCTGTGTGAATTAGTCATACAATATACGATAAAGGTTAGTTTCTTTTTTTCAAAATAATCTAGTTCCAACAGAATCTTTACTTGTTAAGGGAGATGAAATATACGTTGTAGGCTCATTTTTAATATCCAATTTAGATTATCTTTCCATGTTACTTGATTCTGTTGATAGAATCTTGATCAATCCGGTTCCTTATTCGGCTGTGGTCATGAAGTTTAAATTGGAAATAACAGACCCTACGACCATTAATTAAGTTAATGTCGTCTGGAGTCCTTCACCATGTACCTCCCAAACACAAGATATTATTATGTACTTGGACTTACTGGGACTAACGTATGAGACATACCAGGAATGTTTTTGGAAATATTTACTTGAAGTTCACCCTTTTTAGTTGGTCATTTTAAATTCAGACTGGTGTATGTGGCAGACAATTTGTGTATAAGTTTTAATTTTATTCGTGGGCCCTAAAGGTGTTGTTAGGAAAAAAAATCTTTCTAAAACATCAAGGATTATACACTATGACCAAAAATTCTAAATGACATTTAAGTGGGCCCGTGAGAATGTACTTGTTTTGGAAATATAGTACGTTTTTTTTTTCTTAACTTTTTTGAAAACCCAAAACCGGGAGAGTGCTCCAACTAAAAAATAACAAAGTTAAGAAATCAAATAAACCCAGCATTCTTGAGGGAATACAATATTGTGACAATCATTTTGTTATGGCCACAAACAAATCTTAAACAAGAAGAATAGTTAAACCTCTAAAATCATTTTCATGGTAAAACTGATTGTTTAACAGTTAATCGGAAATTTTTTTCATCTTTAATGCTTAACATAATCCATTGTTTTCCCACATACTAATGTTATCATATATGATACATGCGTATAGGATCATTTGCATTCAGTAGCAGTGTATTTGCATGTTGTAGCAGTCAATATCTGGTCGATACATTGCTGATAACCAAACATAGACGCAATAAAATAGAAAGCAACATACGCACCATAAATACAAACCATAGTATATCACAACTGATACCATGGCAATCGAATGTTTGGAAATGTTCCATGGAATCGATCGAACTGCATTCAGGATGCTGACGCAAGTCCTTCACCGTAAAGTTAAACAGTCCCTGATGGTCATGGCATTTCTATTGTCACTGGAGACAATGGGACTGAATGGTATTGTGCAAACAGCCATAAAAAATGAAGGCTGGTTTATGAACAGTCTTGCAGATGAATGTGTCATCTGTTTGCAATGCCTACTATCTCAGGAGTTCTCTGGGGTTGTTGAGAAGTCCAGAAAACTCGAAACACTCGGACACGTGCTGAAAATTGATCTCACGTTATACCAGGTTCATAGGATGAGATCCGTCCTCCTAACTCTAATTCCCGATACCCTATCAACCATTTGCGCTAGAATTCTAGGCGACATAACGATGGATGCGATGTGGTTGGAGTACCAGAGGACTCCTAAAGAACTACTGGGTTTCAACACACAGGACCAGTGCATATCGGTTGCACCAGAGGCATTGAGTAGACATAACAATGGCCGAGGAATGCATATGTAACAAGGAGGAAGCAAACTGAGCAAGATAAGGGAAAGCAAAAGTATGTCTGCAAGGAGCTGGATGACGCAGAACGTCCAAAGACACTGACCGTATGCTTCGGTCGAGAGTCCATGCCCACTGCAGAGGACATTGCTGAGTTTTTCTGCAACATGTTTGGTCATGTGGTTCAAAGGGTGACAGTCATGCCTCGGAGGGACAAAGAATCGGGTGATTTTGCTTTCGTTCTTTTCAACGACGCATCAATCCCTCGCATTATCATGGGGGACAAAAATGTCGTTCATCATACCATACAAGGCATGAAATGTTGGATCAGATGGTGGACAGGAACACATTATCGCTGTCTGAATTAGTCGTACAATATACGATAAAGGTTAGTTTCTTTTTTTCAAAATAATCTAGTTCCAACAGAATCTTTACTTGTTAAGGGAGATGAAATATACGTTGTAGGCTCATTTTTAATATCCAATTTAGATTATCTTTTCATGTTACTTGATTCTGTTGATAGAATCTTGATCAATCCGGTTCCTTATTCGGCTGTGGTCATGAAGTTTAAATTGGAAATAACAAACCCTACGACCATTAATTAAGTTAATGTCGTTTGGAGTCATTCACCATGTACCTCTCAAACACAAGATATTGTTATGTACTTGGACTTACTGGGACTAACGTAGGAGACATAGTAGGAATGTTTTTTCAACTATATTACTTGAAGTTCACCCTTTTTAGTTGGTCATTTTAAATTCGGACTGGTGTATGTGACAGACAATTTGTGTATAAGTTTTAATTTTATTCGTGGGCCCTAAAGGTGTTGTTAGGAAAAAAAATCTTTCTAAAACATCAAGGATTATACACTATGACCAAAAATTCTAAATGACATTTAAGTGGGCCCGTGAGAATGTACTTGTTTTGGAAATATAGTACGTTTTTTTTTTCTTAACTTTTTTGAAAACCCAAAACCGGGAGAGTGCTCCAACTAAAAAATAACAAAGTTAAGAAATCAAATAAACCCAGCATTCTTGAGGGAATACAATATTGTGACGCACCATAAATACAAACCATAGTATATCACAACTGATCACCAAATGTCAAACACATTACATCACATACAAAATAACACATTAAGGATAACATTTTGATTAATTACACTACACAGGAAAGTTTATAGGTCTGCATAAATCTGTTAATTTGACCCCTGGTTGACAGACGATTCAGGAGAGGTCTGGGGTCGCTGTCGCTTACTAGGACCTGCCTCAGCCCCCCCACCATGTTGCCTCTTGTTTACACTGTAGTTGAGTTAAAAAAATTTAGGCAGAAAACATGAAAACGTGAGAAATTAGACCAGAAAATAATGGTCCATTGTTACTCACCCTGACTGCTGAGTATCAAAATATTGATGTTGTTGGATCCGGCGGTGATTCCTAAGGAACATCTCGGTCTGGTAGACTCTAAGTTGGGCTTCTTTGTTGAAGCAAGCCCCGCACACCGAAGCTAAGCGTTGAATGATATAGTCAGGCAAAACCTTCGGTGCATACAGTTCATCAACAACACACGGAGGTTCATCTTTCCGGTTAATGTCCTGGACGAGCATGTAGAACACTCCCCAGCCAACGTACCTAAGCTCCACACTCAGTAAAGAACTTCGTCTGTACATGCGCCGTATCCTCCCTAAATCAGCTCCCTTTATCCAAAACCTGTTACCGTCTTGCTTGGGTCTGATGTGGAGGCAATTGTCTTGAGTGTCAACCAAATAAACTGTACCACTTGAAGAGATTCACAATATTAGGTGAGAATTCTACATCATCCTGTGGCGGAACAAGACAAAACCATGGCAACTAAGTTTTCTAAATGTTTTTTAACAGAATCATAACAACGAAAGAAGGCAAAGTTGTGGATATACGTACATCTGTTGCAAATAGCCCAAACACATAGAACTGGTTGTACAATTGTTGAATGTTCCTTAATGCATTAACATACCTAAACCAACATGTAGAAACAAGAAGGAGTAAAACACAGTGGTCTGAAACCATAAAAGAAGGGAGTAGCCAAAGATCTTGTGACTCTTTATTTAATTAATATATGCATGCAGTTATTTCAATATGCTCTATTTTATCCTTCACAGATACGGTTGCTATCAAAGGAGGTAGAAAAAATTGAAGAAGATGCTTACCGGAATCCAGACTCCATTCTTGATTAATTACTTCGACGATGGCTGTGGTTGAAGGGAGGGAGATGCCAAGGAAGTTTTAAGACGAACAATAGTTGATTAACGAACGTAACTTTTTTTCATATCAGTTGTTTTGCTATGTGACTGTGTTAGTTGAGAATTTATTAATCCTTTTAATGTAAAATTAATCCAAACGTCGAATCAGTGGTAGATGGTACTTATTATTAGCTAACTCTGTGTTATCCGAAATTTTGGAAAACGTAACATAAACTTTAATTCATTGATTATCAAAATGTTTTGGAAATGTGTCGTTTATAAATGTGCAAAAATTTTTTTAGTTTTATGTAGTTTACTAATTTTCATTAAAGAATCTAAATATAAACAATAATAGTTATCAAATAGGTAGTCACAGGCATTTTAAAAAAGAAAAAAAGATACCCAATAATCAGGTTATTTAAAAAACTGAATTTAATTTTAAAAATTTTAAAACGTTTGTTTCGAGTTTCTAGCGGTTTTAGTTTAATGTAGCATTAATTTCGATAGGATCAAATGTTGAAGAATTTAATTTTCAAAGGAAATAGGAGTAGTTACGTATAAACCGAGTTATTAAATTAATTATTTTACTTAAATATTAAAATGTGTTCCAGCAACTTTGCATAAATTAATGCAGTTAATAGCAATCAGTTAATAATTTCATTTTCCTAGGATTTCTTTTCTTTTTTTTGAAGTTAAATTAAATTTTATTCAGTATTTCGTTGAAAACGAACTTCAAAGGAGAGGGATTTACGGGGAGTTATTGGGATAGAACAGAATATTTGTTGGAGATTATTGAAAACCACAAGGTTTAAGTAGCTAAATTACTCACTAATTTTTTTTAAAAAAAACGCCGCATTTTTTAACCCCTCATTTTTTACTTTATATTTTCTTTTGATTCACAAGCGTGTAACATAAGTATCCTTCATTAATCAGTATTCACCTTCTGTCTTCCTTCAAAAAAAACCCTTAAAGGAACCCCAACATAACACAGAAGTTGCTGCTGAAGGCATCAACTCCAACAGCTTCGTCTCGGAGAATATGTCAAACAAGGTGAAACTCTATCCTCACTCTTCTCCTGATAGTGGTCGGTTGTTAATCATCATCTGCATGTAGTGTCAATCTACTAAAAATGCAATCGTAGTAAAATCAAATTAAGATGGTTAAGCATTTTTTAAATGATTGGGGGACTGATTTGGGTTTCTGATTTCTTCGTTTGAAAAGGATTTTATTCATTTAGGTTTGATTAAGATTATTCTGTTAAAGATTCAATAGATCACGACAGTAAACCATTACAACAAAATATAGTTGCACTGTGTGTGGAAAAATTGAACCACTTAGTTTCCAATTCCAAAAACATGCATGTGTGTTGATTTTAAATCAGAAGCTTCGACTGTATGGGTTTTTTTAAATGTACTCTGACCTTGTTCCTTTTTGAACTTGGCAATTGTGTGACACTTGCCATAGACGACGACTTCGAAGGACAAGGGTAAGAGAGTCCAAGAGATTGATAACGGTACGACACAGAGCTACAAGATGAGGTTTCTAAAGCCAGTAATAAGGCCTTCAATGTTCAAACTGGTAACTGACATCCGTTTCCTTAACACCTCTTAATTTTAGAGTTTTTGCAATGCTATCGATGTTTTGACAGAACTTCACCAATTTGTAACAGTCATTACCTATAACTCCCGATGGGCTACCAAACTGTACCCCCTACCTGGACCTGGTTGTGCCTGACAGAAGGAATAACCCCTGTCGGTGCTTCTGGACGCAACTCCAAAGTGGCAAAATTGCATTGACTTGAGGCTGGGAGGAGTTCTATCAGATGTACAAAATCAATCTGGACTCCATGCTATATTTCACACACAAAGGAAACTCCACTTTCCAAGTCAGGATTTTCGATTTTGGTGGCATTGAGAACTCGTACCAGCTCCGTGATCCTGAAGAACCACCATATGTAAGGACTGGTAATTACGAAATTGCAAAGTGTATCAACATCCCTCCTTCAGCCAGTGCTAGAGCGGTTGCCGCAAAGGTCAAAAGCAAGTGGCCTTTCTTTGTGATGGACTTAACTGCTCGCATGATGTCATCGCGGTTATTGGTAAGCGTTAAGTTGTTGCAACAATTTGGTTGAAATATTGTTTTACTGAAGTAAGCATTAAATTAACTAATACTAACTGAAATTTCTTGTGTTATAATCAGCCGAACGTCCCTCATCTCAATCACTTCACTGGTCAGAGGCACCCTATCATCCTCACACATGGCCACATACAGTCGAAGCTACATATACAAGGTACAGTGGAAAAAGGGATGGTAGCTTCGGCGTTTTTTCTGGAGGATGGGAGAACTTTGCTTCATTGTGCAACTTCAAGCCAGGTGGTGTGGGGGTCTTCGAGGTGATATCAAAGGAGCCAGTGACGATCATCCAGGTTCGATGCAGATAGGATGCATAACGATGAGTGGCTGAAGGCGCTTAGCCCCTGTGTTTGACATCTTTGTCATAATATTTCATGCTAAGACTTTTCCCGTAGGATTTAGAAAGTATTATATGTTTCTTGTTTGTTGAACAATTACATTGACCTTTTTTGGGTGTTATTAAGTTGAAAACAACTTTTGGTATTGACTAAAACTGAATCGCATTCGCAAATATTATAGGTTTCTGCTCGTTTTTTAATTGACTTTTCCATTTTAACTTTTTTAGACAAAAATTAGTTTTCCAAGTACAAATGGCAGAGTTGCCTTAATTTTTTTTCTGAAGTGTAGCCAGGATAAATTGATTACTTTGTTGGCCTTTACAAAAAAATAAAAAAAAATCTGGCCCAATAGGTGAGGAAGACAACAAAACCTCATATTTTTGTAGGTGGAACTCTCTTTATATGTTGGGTTTTAAATTGACAATTTAAGGGTGCGATTTTTTTTTAAAATTGGTTTGGTTTGACCTTAAAATGTTAAAGAAAAAAAGTAAATCGAGAAAGATGAAAACACCGGTAATGTTTGAATGAAGCCGTATGTCACTAGTTTTTTTTTGTTTTTTTTTTCTAAGTTGGTTTAATGAAAACTGTTTTTCTTTTTGATACATGAACAGAATAGAAAAAACTTCATTCGGCCCAATCAATGAGTAAAATAGCCCAACCGTAGTTTCTTTTAATGACTCAAGGGTGGGTAATTTATTGTGGTTGGGCTTGGATCTCAGCTAGGCCACTGGTCTAGCATTATTTTGTGTGCCTTTTTTTTTAATTTCTTAAGGGGAAAATTATATGGTACAGATTAAAGGATACAGATTGAATGGGATATTGACAAGTGGCAATGATGGTGGGTGCAGGGGACATGCTTGGCAGAGCTCTGCAAGCTTGCCTGCCAATTTTGTTTATGGGGGAGCCAGCTGATGGAGTAAAGCTATGTGGTTCCAATGGGTGGTACGTGGGCTGGGTTATTGCGTTGTGATTTTTGGTCTTGGTCTTCAGAGGTGGACTTGTTTAAGGTGGTTGGGCCAATGGGTGGTGTGGGCTTATTCACTTTGCAGTGGGGGTCATGTGGTTTCATTTTGCAGGTCCAGAGCATAGATCAGAAGAGGTGGATCTGGAAGAGAAGAACGAGAACCACAAATTGCCGATCCTAATGAGATAAGACTTTATCCAGATCCAAGATCACTCTATCCAACACCAAGCGAGGGTTCTACAAATGGGCAGATTGTCTTCAACCCCATCAACGCTCGTTCGGTTGAGGTTTTCCCTAATTCCACAAATAGCCACAATTAGTGGTAGTATCATGGATGCCCTGTATCGTCTCACAGGATGGGTTGTTTCTCGCTAAATCAAAGTGGCTCTATCGTCGATACGATGGTAAGTTCTTCTCGGTTTATGGAATAATTTGTGAAGTCATTATATTAGGTTGTGTATTTGGACATGATTTTGTTGGAGCATGGTTGTTAATGTATATAATTGATTTGATGAATGACTTATTGAGTGTTTTATACCTGATGTGTCTATCTGGGATTTCAGTTTGTGTTCGGGAAGCAGTGTTCATTCCAATTGTTGCTGGGTGGACTTTTGTAATCCAAGATGCACGTTGGTCGATGAAATTGACAGCCATGTGGTTGCCGTCGCCGTTCGGATGCTGGAAACTGCAGTCACATGTGAAGCCACTCAATAACCGAACCCAAAGCAGCCAACAAATCTAACTATGAAGGTAAGACAACGGCGTGATGGTTGTAATGTGAATAAAATTTTCAGGGTTACTTGGTTAGGCTCTTTTAACACAATATTATCGGAGATACCAACGAGTGACGGGAAAAATTTTTGACTGAGAAAAAATATAGATGCTCGTGTCTGTTTGAATGAAAGTTGGTATGGAGTTGTTGGTTTCTTAGCGCTAAGGCATGGGTATTTTGTTGTTTTTTTTTTGCACTAGTAAATCCATGATGAATTCCTTATGACCCTACTGAGTGAATAGATGATTGAATTTTCGAGGTTGATCCGTTTCCATCACGAGCACCGGATGTGGGAAATGATTTTCCGTATCACTTCCTGCTGGTCGTTATGAAAACATTTCAAACTTGACTAGTCAAACTTTGCATCAGTCAAAGTGGATCACAATTAATTCGTATACGGATTTAGCATGTACTTGAAAACCACAAAATATCCATGCTTTAGTCTTAAGAACTCAGGAAGTGCATACCAACCTTCATTTAACCAAACACTATCATCTACATTCCTCCGTCTGACTTTCATTCCGTCACCCGTTGGTAGCTCCGACAAAATTGGAGTTGATACTCCTTCCCACTTAGCCGAACAAGGAACATCTTCTGTAGTCGGCTTGACACACTAAATTAAAGTTCGACAACATGTCATCGGCTACAGACCTCGATAATACTGCCTTGGGTTTTGTCTTGAGTAATTCATAATTTTCATACGTAGCGGAACTCCGTCTATGTTTCACGAATAGTTGTACTTACGACCGCGGTACCTTTTCCACATACTTATGCACGGAAGAAAAAAGCAAAATATTAACTAACGATATCTCATCTCAATGCACGACGAGGATGCGCGAAGGGAACAGATGACGTTGCTTCTCCCCCAAGAGTTCAGGAAGATGGTGAAAATGAGAAGTACCATTCCCAAACCAACTTAGGCACTTGTGCTGCGGTACCGATTCATTTTCCCACGGAAGGAATCCGTCTAGAGGTAAAAAAAATGCTTCTTGTTGTAATTTAGAGTACAAGTGTCTCGGATGGTGTTTGGGTGCATGCAGTAGAGCTATTAAAATAATCTGACTAATGTATGGTTGGTCCATGTGATGTATTTCTTTGAATTTATATACTTATATTTAACATAGGTTGTTGTTGTGTATGTAGGTGGAACACTGGGAAAGGAAATTGATGAAGAACCTAGAACCCAAAGGCTAAAGGGTAACTAGCAGTTTCGTGGATCCTTTTTTTAGGTTTACTGAATTAATTGATTTTTTTGATTCATCTAATGTGTATAGTTGTCGTGATGAGTTTTCTTAATATCAGTTCATAATAGTCAAAATGTTATGGATGCTGGATGACTACATTCTGGAAATATTCAAGCTCTCAATCCCAGGAAGGAAAACCCTGCCTGTCAAAGTAAAGTCATGCCGTAGTCAAGTAGCTGATAACATAGAAAGATTCGTTATTGTACAACTTAAAGGAAATGTCCGCAGTGTTTCAAACATTTATTGTTTCTAGTGTTAAATTCTGTCAGTATGTAAGACTCTAACAACCTCAAAATGTTATTGAACCTAACAATCGAAACTATGATATGAGCGAATAAAAATGTGTTTGTGTTTACGAATTCTCTGCTTCATATATCTATATATATTTCAAACTGCTTTCATACGCAGTGTGCCATTTTCCCTTAAATAAAATTTTCAATGAATACAGGAAATCCATAATAACAAAGTAGATTCACAACCTCAACGTTACAAAAGATATTCGTAACCATCTAAGAACAATTCAACCTTGGAAACTACAAGCCATTCAATCAAATAATTTGGTTGGTAAATCAAATGCAATAAGAAAGGAAAAAAATTCAATTAACACAGCTCTGTTTTTTCAACTGTATTGCATAACCACAATGGTAGGAAGTCCTTACTCCAAATGCAACCACAATAAACTGCAACTAAAATACAGCAATGTAAGCAAAACACATGCATATTATTCAACATTATTGTCATCATAATGGACTAAGTAGGGAAAAAAATCAATTTACACAACTCTAATTGATCAACTGAAATGCATAATCACAATGGTTGCAAATCGTTACCCAAAAGTCAACCGCAATTTACTGCAACGAGAATACAGCACTGTAAGCAAATCACATACATATTATTGAACATCATTATCACCAAAATTGACATATTCATACTTAACGTAAATAACTACAACTTAAAACTCCTCAATACCAAGCAGTGACTAATACATTGCGGTCAGTAAATCAGGATAGATCATGCTTTTAGAACCAATTATACTTGCATTGCACTAAATTCAGAAGACTAATTCCTTGAAATGGTCAAAGTGTCCTGTGCATCGACGCGAACAATGCCATGTACGATCCTTGTTTGTTGCCACAAGGCAGTGACGATGGTAACGGATCTCGAACATCGATCTGCACATGTCGTGTGTCACATTTATCATCAACAACATCATTAACGCATTCATAGTTCTTGAATGAATGTCTCTTGTCCTACTGTGACTCCTTCACCTGCTGATAACATCATAATCCCCAATCAGAAACTATAATCATGCATAAAACCATAATAGTCATTCATCGCAAAGTGGTTAAGAGGAGTTTTACGCATCACACCTGTGTTAACGAGTAGAGATTTTTATTGAAAACACCATTCATAGACGCGATGTCAATGGATTCGCTGCTTTCATGGAGGCTCCGCTGTTTTATAAATTTTTTTTTTAGACAAGAAGTCCGAGATCATCATTAATTTACCCAGTTCATGACACGGAAATTAGATGTTTATATTCAAAAAAATTACCTCAACAAAAGTATTGTCTTTACCCTTCCGGTTCCTCATACCTGTCGCCGTAAACTTCCTTGTTCCACCCTTTTTAAAAGGCTGCCCAAACAGAGGAGCATTCACATAGTTTAATGGTTTTTAAAGGGACACACACCGAACAAGATTTTCACAGCAGGAGCCTATTTAGAATAAACAAATCGTACCTTGGTATTAGGTCCTGAGTAGTGTTCGGACTTAATTGAGAACGACCTCGAAGAATTAGCAACCCTCTCTGGACTAAAACTTGAGTCCTTGGCTGATGCATTGCCGTATGATCGATCGCGATGGTTACCTTCCACACTATGCTGCATCAGATCTGGACAGCGCTTGTAGTAATGACCGTACTTGTGGCAATTAGAGCATGCTCTCTTCTTCCTCCAAGAAGACTTCTTGGAAGGGGCTCCTTTGCTTTTGACAACAAATGGATCGTTGATGCCTTCCATGTTAACATTAGGAGTTGACTTGCCTTGTTTGCGTGACTGCAAGTGGATAACTAAATTGACAAGTTCAGACTGGACTTCATCAAAGTCTGCAAGATCCTTGCAAGCAATATCACACAGCTTGTTGCAATTCGATGCCAATGCTCCAACTCAAAACTTTAAGACGCTTTCGATGTCATCATTCACATGCATTTCTGTGCTAATAAATTCGTTCTTTGCATTCTTTGTCCACCTTTTGTATATCAACGAATCTGGAAACTCAAGTATGTTTTCGAACTTCATGGCACAGAAGATATGACTACAGGGAATACCACGTGATTCAAACAGCTTGCACGAGCATGAGAACAGCTTCTTACCTCTATCGACTTCCACCCGTCGATCTTTGGCCGGGTCTCCGAGAGCAGTCACACTGAACTCTACCTTGTCCAAGGTTGTGCTTAGTATCATTATATTCAAAGCCCCTGCCCTCTGAATCTCATTATGAATTTCCTTGAAAATGTTTCGCGTGAAATAACATGATGCAGATCTTTCATATACCTCCAACGAGGTAATCATCAATGGCTCTGAGCATTGAGACTTATAGTCAGCTATTAAGTCGTTGTTTCTATACTCCTTTAAGGCCCTATCCAGGTTATGCATGAAGTCAATGAGGGTGTTCTTGCGATTAACATAAAATCTGATGAGAGAATTTATACCTTCACACTGTGATGTCGTCCTTATGTAACCGAAAAACTTATCTCGGATGAAACAATGGGACCACATCTCACGAGTTTCGTACGTCTTTTCCATCCAGGTACTGCCAACAAGGTTGTGCTTATCCAAAATGGCTGCCCATCTCCGATCAAAGTCTCTCTGGTCGTTGTTGTCGTATATAAGACCCTTAAAATCGCGCAGGAAATTAGGATTCTTTATATTTTCACATGCATTTCTCTGCAGATGCCATCCGCATAACCGATGGGTCGCTTCAGGCAGAACATTCTTGATTGCATCTCGCATGGCAAGGTCTCCGTCAGTTATTACTGCTTTTGGACTTTTCCCACCCATCGCTTCAACAAAGGTTTCCAACAACCACTTATACGTCTCTGTGGTTTCGTCGGATAGTAGGCCGGAGCCGAAGATAACAGTCTGTCCGTGATGATTGCATCCTGAGAAAATGACCAAAGGCTTGTTGTATTTATTCTTCTTGTAGGTTGAATCAAAGGCAACAATATCTCTAAAGTAGTGATAGTCGATAATTGACTGCCCATTTGCCCAAAAAATATGCTCCAGCCTTTCGTCACTAGTGAACGTATACTTTCCAAAGAACAGTGGATCGTTGTTTGACTTGCCAATCAAATAGTTTATTGCCGCATTGGCATCCCCGTTTTTAACTTTTGCCCGACGATAGCGATCGATGTGGTTGTACAAATCTTTCCGTGTGAAGCCAGCATGACGATATCCACCCTTCTGGAACGCAATATACCCCATAATATGGCAGGTCCTGACACCAAAATTATGAAGATTTTCCACTTGGACTCTATCAGTCACAGTGAGACGACGATTGGCCGGAACCAGATGCGCAAATTGGGGTGGCGTCAGATCGTGGTTGTGAGATTCGACAAAACATGATACCTTCCATCTACCGCAGCTGTAGTCAAGCTTTACCCTAAGCCGAGCTGGACACTTGGTTCGCGTTAGTGACCTTGCCTCTCTTGATCTATCATCCAGATGGAGATACCTCATATTCCTCCAGCCCTCTTTGTTGCAAACAAGTTGCCTGCTAATGATTCTACCTTGATTATCCCTAACCACGTCGTCCTTCCTCATTACAAATCCATGCCAACAAGAATAAGCGTTATAAAACTGGCAGGCCTCATCCTCTGTCCTAAACTCCAGGTGCCAAATATCCTCCACCATTAAATCTGCTATTCTTTTTACACCACAAACTTCTTCACTCTTGCTAGTAGAATCCAGCGAATCCACATCGTCGTCTTCAGCATCGTCTTCTGCATTCGGTTGATAATCGAAATCATCACCTAAATCATTATCAGAATCAATCTTCACATCATCCTCGTTTATGGACATAATTTAACCCCTGCCATAATTTTACCCAAAAATGTCAATAAATAGAGCCAATGGCAGCAACGAAGGGAAGTTAAACTAAGCTGCATGTAAAATTAAATGAACCAAATCCAATTAAACTAACCCAATTGTTTACGACCCCAGTATTAGGTTTTAATTTCAATTCCCCAAACCTAGCCACAACATAGAACTGGACAATGTTACTTTATATCCAAATTCCAGAATAGCAACCCAACACCGTAAACAGAGAATCGTTGAAAAGGCATAGACTATCATCAAAATTAAACTAATCTAGATTAACAAAAAAACTTAATCGGAGATACCTTGATGACAACCAAAGGTTGAGCTTGAACGGATAAAAAATGCACTGTCGGAGTCGGAGGGAGGTGACCTTACCTAATCCAACGCACCTAATTCGAAGTCAGCAAAAAAATGGGGATGGTAACCCAGCTTCCACCAGCCACAGTTTCGTCAAAAGCAGAAGTTCAGTAATTATATTATTGAAAAGTAACAAAGAGTTTTGCTTAAATTATATCATCTAGAATTATATTATTGAAAAGTGTTTTAATATTGTCTAGTGATTCCATTTTTTTATAGTGGTTGTCTAATGATAGGAAGCAGCATAAAAAATATGAATTCTTACTGGAGTGATTTACGGAGAGCAGGGAGAACAAGGTGAGGAAGGTTATGAGTGACCCAAAGCTTGGAAGTGACAAAGAGGTCTTGGCGGGTGACGAGACCAAGCTGAATAGCCTCCTTCAAGGCCTCTCCGAGGGCCTGCTCGGAGCCGTAGGCGGTGGCCGTGTCGAAGTGCCTGTAGCCTTGCCTGACGGCCTCAACGATGGCCTCCTTAGCGTCTTTCTTGCATGTGAAGTCAGGTGCTGATCCCATCCCTATCACCGGCATACTCACTTCGCCAGAGGCGTTGGGAAGCACCACCGTTGGAACCTTAACGGCAGCCATGTCTAATATATAGTTTGATTTAATTATTTGAGAAATTAAATTAATTAGAGTAGTATGTATGTAATGTAGTAGTGCAATAATAAGCTAGGAATGAATGAATAAGGTAAAAGTTGCACCCCTTTATATAGGTGAAAAATAAATAAACGGGATGGAAATGGAATGCATGCATGCATGTAAATATGAGCAAAGAGCATTAATTTTGTTGTAAGTGGGTGGAGCAGTCCAAGTTTAGGGTGTGTGTTAGGTGGAATTGTGTCGGGCTCTACCTCGGGTGAAAAATGAAATAAACTTGATTCTATTTAAATCCACACTTTTCGTATTAGTTATTATTATTAGATTGGATTTTTCTCCGGAATGGTGGTCACGAGATAGAATAATAGATGATGGAATAGTAATCTTATGATAAATATATATTAAAATTAATTATTAACATCAGTCATTAATATAAAATATAAATAAATATTAAAAATAAATTGAATAATATATATATTATATACAAATATTTATTTTTGGTATTAATGGACTTGAAGAGAGGGAGGGTTTCGATGACTTTCGTGAAGGCGAGAAGAGTGGGGCAGCCCTAGTTTTTTTTTCCATCACTCCCAGGAACCAGCTGCTATCAACCTGCAACAAAGGAACGAAGCAGCCCACAATATTTCTTACTTTCTTAGCTCAACAGGTCAAGAACTATAATTCATCGCGGATCGGAGCTACATTTAAGGGTCTGCTGCTGGCCAATAAATTACTGTATGTAAAAGACAATGTTAGAGAATCATTAGAATTAATTAGTATCATATTAGTATCGTATTAGTATCATTTATATTTATAGCATATCTGTATATTAATTGTAAGATTCTATGTCTTTATTACGTTGATTCATCTAGCACCTATAAATACCCCTTGTATATTGTACATTTTATCAAGCTGAATAATACACTTTTCAGATTCCTCTTCTCAGTCTTTTGTTTCTAACATGGTATCCAGAGCTTAGGCATTTTTTTTTTTTCAATGAATTTTCGTTCATAGACTTATTGATTTTCCCTTTCCGACAGTCATTTTTGGCCTCCTTTTTTGTTGCCTTTTTGACGCTTTGGTTCGTCACTCCCATACCCATCTTGTTCGTCTTGTTACCGTGCTTCCATAGCAACCAAAAACGCCGCCATCCGCCTCCCGACGCGCCTCCACGCGCCGCCGCAAGACGCTGCCACGACCAGGTTGCTCTCCCTTCCAGCTTCCACCCGTGCCCTTTTGCCCTCATTTTTCTCTGTGATTCCGACGCTTTGGTTCGTCACCTCCGGCATCATTGTAATCTTCTCTTCGCCGGCTTTCCAACGCCGACAACATCGCCACCAGACTCCACCGGACGCGCCGTCACGCGCCGCCGGAAGTAAGCTGGCCACCTGTGTAATTTGTTTTTCCAGAGTCTCAGCAGCCGTTGATCTCGCACGCCAATCCAACGTTCCTGGTTGTGCCACGTGTCGCGATCACGCCTTCCCTGCAGACCCGCATCGCCTGACCCGAACCGTGCCGCCCGACCCGAACCGCGCCTGACCCGTGCCTTCACCTCACTGCCAGCGTGGCCCTCCCTCCTATCAGGTGCTGACACGTGTCCTCATTTGCTGACGTGTCTGCTGACGTGGCGCTGACGTGGCGGGCAAGTGGGACCCTCCCTAAGGTTTTTGGGTGAGCTCTTTCCGATTCCGCGCTCCGTTTTCTCATTTTCTGCTTCGAAATCGCAGTTTACTCTCCTCTCTTTGCTCTCTTTTATGGAAAAGTCAGATAATTTTGCTGCCACAGACAGAAAGGATAAATTCTGTCGAAACTGCAACCGCTTTGGGCACCTCTTCTCCGTTTGTCCCTCTGTTGAATGTCGCACATGCCACCAGAAAGGTCAAATTAGCTACCATTGTTCACAGTTGTTCTGCCGTTATTGCAAGCTCCCGGGACATTTGATTACTACATGTCCTACTCGTCCTCCACGTCTTGCGCCTGCTTCTGCTGTTGCTGCTACTACTGAACCTACCACTGTCTCTCTATCTGATATTGCATCTCTTCTACAGCGTCTTTTCTCTGTTTCTGGTAATACCCCTGCTGCTTTATCGACCCCTCCAGGTACTTCTAAATGGTACTTTGACTCGGGTTGCTTTAATCACATGTCTCCGTTGCGTAATATTTTCTCGTCCATGTCTGCAACTACAAATGGACCTTCTGTTAATACTGCAAATGGCTCCCTCTTGCATGCAACATACAAGGGTTCTATATCTCAGTCATCTCTTAATCTTCCTGATACTTACTACATTCCCAAATTAAACTTCAATCTTATTTCTGTTGGTCAACTTGTTGATCTGGGTTTTGACGTCACCTTTTCTGTTTCTGGTTGTCGTGTACAGGATCCTCGGACGGGACAGATCATCGGGACTGGACGTAAGGTCGGAAGGTTGTTTGAACTCGAAAGTCTTCATATTCCTCCTGTACCAAATCTCTGTGCTGCTTCTTCTTCCTCTACCCTTCACTTATGGCATCAACGTCTTGCCCACACCTCCTTAGGAAAACTGCGTCCTCTTGTGTCTCAGGGTGTTTTAGGTCAAGTTCCAAATGAATCTTTTGATTGCATTTCTTGCCAAACTGCCAAACAACCTGCTTTATCTTTTCACAATAATTCATCTCTTGCTTGCTCTCCTTTTGATCTCATTCACTCTGATGTTTGGGGCCCCGCTCCCATTGCCTCTATGGGCGAAGCTCGATATTTTGTCATTTTCATTGATGATTATTCCCGTTTTACTTGGGTTTATTTGATGACTAATCGCCATGAGTTACCTCAGATCTATATCAACTTTGCTACTATGATTCAAACTCAGTTTTCCAAGGCCATTAAGGTTTTCCGACGTGATAATGCTATGGAATACCGTGATTCCAAGCTCTTAGCCTTTCTTGCAGAACAGGGTACTCTGTCTGAGTTTTCTTGTCCTGGTACGTCTCAACAAAATGGTAGAGCTGAACGCAAACACCGTCACATTCTTGACTCCGTCCGTGCAATGCTCCTTTCTTCTTCGTGTCCTGAGCGTACTTGGGGTGAAGCTGTTCTTACTGCTGTTCATGTTATCAATAGACTCCCTTCTTCTGTTCTTGGTAATGTTACTCCCTTTGAGCGTCTTTTTCATACCCCACCCGATTACAGTTCTCTTCGAGTTTTCGGTTGTGTATGTTTTGTTCTTCTTCAGCCTCATGAACATAGTAAACTTGAACCTCGGGCTCGTATGTGTTGTTTTCTTGGTTATGGCACTGAACACAAGGGTTATCGTTGTTGGGATCCTCTTTCTAAACGTATTCGTATATCTCGTCATGTTGTCTTTTGGGAGCACCACATGTTTTCTCGGTTCTCATCGTTTGAGTCGATTCCTACTACTCAGTCACCTTTGTTTACTAACCCCAATGTTGATCTTTTTCCTAGTGATGATTCTACAGGTTCTATTTCGAGTGACCCTCCACAGCCTCCTGTTCCTCCGCCTTCTCCATCTCCCGATGAATCCAGACCGGACGATGATCCTGTTCCTACCGTCATGCCTCCTCCTCCTGCTTGTTCTTCTAGGGTAAGGAATCCACCTCCTCATCTTCTTGATTACCATTGCTTTTCTACTATTCTTCATCAACATGAACCTAAGACATTCAGAGAAGCCTCCTCAAACCCAAATTGGCAACAAGCAATGCAAGAAGAATTACAGGCACTTGAAAAAGCACACACTTGGGATCTGGTTGATCCTCCTTCTGATCAGGAAGTTGTGGGCAGTAGATGGGTATACAAGATCAAGACTCGCTCTGATGGCTCTATTGATCGTTATAAGGCCCGCTTGGTTGCTCAAGGTTGTACGCAAGAGTATGGTATTGATTATGAAGAGACTTTTGCCCCTGTCGCTCGCCTTACGTCTGTTCGAGCTCTTCTTGCCATTGCTGCAGTTAAAAAATGGTCTCTCAGTCAGATGGATGTGAAGAATGCATTTCTTAATGGGGACTTGAAACAGAAAGTCTATATGAAACCACCTCCGGGATATCCTTGTCCTTCTCGTAAGGTTTGTCTCCTTCGCAAGGCGCTCTATGGACTTAAGCAAGCCCCTCGTGAATGGTTTGACAAGTTCAGCTCTACCATATGTGATCTTGGTTTCACTTCTAGTCCTCATGAGAATGCTCTCTTCATTCGTAAAAGTGAACGAGGAGTTGTCCTTCTACTTTTATATGTTGATGACATGATCATTACTGGAGATGATGTTGCGACAGTTAGTTGGTGGTCTCGTCTACTTGACTGTCACCCGACCAGACATTGCCTATCCAGTTCATGTTCTCAGCCAGTTCTTGTCAGCTCCTCGTACTACTCACTATGCGGCAGTTCTGCGCATTCTTCGCTACGTCAAAGGCACTCTATTTCATGGCCTTTATTTTTCTGCTCATTCCTCTTTGACACTACAGGCATACTCCGATGCTGATTGGGCTGGTGATCCCACTGATCGTCGTTCCACTACTGGTTACTGTTTGTTCCTTGGCGACGCTCTCATTTCTTGGCGTGCTAAGAAGCAGACCTTCACCGCTCGGTCAAGCACAGAAGCTGAATACCGTGCCCTCGCTGACACCACTGCTGAGGTTCTCTCGGTTCGTTGGCTTCTCGAAGATCTGGGTGCTCCTCAGTCCACTCCTACTGATGTTTTTTGTGATAACCGCAGTGCTATTCAGATTGCCCATAATGATGTGTTTCATGAACGCACCAAACACATTGAGATTGATTGTCATTTTGTTCGGCAACGAATTCTCTTTAATGCTATTCGTCTCATTGCTGTTGGAACACTGGATCAGACTGCTGATATCTTCACGAAAGCTCATCATCCGACTCGTTTCCGGACTTTGTTATCCAAACTCAAGCTGGTATCCTTAGCTCCCACTTGAGTTTGAGGGGGGATGTTAGAGAATCATTAGAATTAATTAGTATCATATTAGTATCGTATTAGTATCATTTATATTTATAGCATATCTGTATATTAATTGTAAGATTCTATGTCTTTATTACGTTGATTCATCTAGCACCTATAAATACCCCTTGTATATTGTACATTTTATCAAGCTGAATAATACACTTTTCAGATTCCTCTTCTCAGTCTTTTGTTTCTAACAGACAAAATTCGAATTCCTAACACTTGTTTAAGCGGATGAGTGAGCTGACGTCTGGACTAATCAAAGTTGGTTACCCAGCTTTCTCTTTACGGGCCAATGCTGACGGGACTTTTCAAATCTGCAGCTTACATCCTTATTGAAATTCTTCTCTCTTCAGTCGACAAATCGGAGCGTTCTTTTTCTTCAGCCAGCTGCTTTGGTTATAGAAAAAGTGATGAGGAGCACTGGTTGTTGTGGTTTAATTTAAATTTGGGTAGATAAATGTTAGTTGAGGTTTTACAAAGAGAGAGTCAGGTTCTGTAATATTAAGTTAATAGTTGGATTAGGGTGGGTTAGTGTCTGGGTGTGTGGGTCAGACTTCCTAGCCCATATCATGACAAAAAAAAAAATCAGAAACAAATATTAAATAGCAATTCGCCAATTTCACAAGCTAGGAGTATAGGGGGATGTGAATTTGTGATATAATGTCTGCGAATTGTCTAATCTATCCAAAAAAAAAAGCCTAGGAGTATTAATGCGTTTTAAATTTGAAGCCGTTTTAAAAAGTTTGTCTTTAATGTTGTCTTTTTAAGAGAGTAGTCCGTACATCCCTTTATTTGTCAAATTTAAAATTTGTATGTGCAATTTTCTTTTGTGACACGTGTCAGCCGTGAAACAAACACGTATACTATGCTGCCATTGACTGGGTTGAATACTAACAAACTTTGGTGATTGATTCATAGAGGAGGAGTCTTGGACCTTTACTTAGTCCATTGCCCAATAATTGCAAAGCCGCCAAAACTAATAAAATGTAATCTAACATTGTAAATACATATAGCATATTCCACTTAATTATCTACAAAACTTAATCTTGGAGACCAAAGTGCGTGCTAGCTGATGCAAGCATACACGTAACAGGTGGCTTCATTGGACTATATATATAGCACTTAGTTATTAGTTAGCACCACAACATTACATTGATACTCTTATTATTAGAAAACATTTACTACATCCAATTTGTGACATATACAATGTCTTCAACAGAAAAACCAGCAGCGGTCCCTGTCCCAAATGTGGTCCTACAATCATCATTCAGCATGCCGGTGATCGCCTTTGGAACTGGCTCCGAAGCAAACGACAACGACACCATCAAAGCGGCGGCCGTTGAGGCCATCAAGCTCGGTTACAGGCACTTCGACACCGCTTCCTTTTATGACTCCGAACAGCCTCTCGGAGAAGCCTTTGCTGAAGCCCTTCAACTTGGCCTCCTAAATTCCAGAGATGAACTTTTCATCACTTCCAAGTTATGGCTCTCCGATAATCATCCCCATCTTGTTCTCCCTGCTTTACAAAAATCGCTTCAGTAAGATCATTTTATCTTTTATAATTAACTAGATATGATTAAAGTGGTGAAAACTCAGGTGCAGTCGACTTCGTGTGAAGTTGATAGTCGAGAGCCGTTAGAAGAAAATTTAGTCAAATCAGTCAAATCATCTAATGGTTTTTAGTTATAAATTTTACAAGAAATCAATTACACCTAAGTTTCCACCTATTAAAGTATATGTTGAGAAGGCATCATTGATGAATAATAATAAACTATGATTGATTGATGCATGCCTTCAGGAATCTTGGATTAGAATACTTGGACCTTTACTTGGTCCACTGTCCAATGAGTGCAAAGCCTGAAATAAGAAAATTTCCTTATAACGAAGATGAATTGGTGCCATTTGACATGAAGGGTGTTTGGACTTCAATGGAGAAATGCCACAGCTTGGGTCTCACAAAATCAATTGGAGTTAGCAACTTCTCTACCAAGAAACTTGAACAACTCCTCTCATTTGCTACTATTCCTCCTGCCGTTAATCAAGTAATTTTTTTATTTATATTAATTATACAAATAAATATTAATTTTATTCATTGGATCACTAAACTAAATACCGTTCCACACCGAATCACACAATAAATAGGTGGAGTTGAATGCTTCCTGGCAGCAAAAGAATCTAAGAGAATATTGCAAAACCAAGAATATTGTGATAACTGCATATTCTCCTTTGGGAGCCAAAGGAACCAGTTGGGGTAGTAATGATGTTATGGACAGTGAATTGCTCAAGCAAATTGCACATGCTCATGGAAAAACTGTTGCTCAGGTAAAAAAAAAAGTTGTGTATCAATTTTGAGTTTAGATTATATATATAGAACCATTTTTAACGTAACTTGGTGTATCTAATTATATTGATGTAATGCATTTGAATTGGTTATAGGTAAGTCTTAGATGGTTGTACGAGCAAGGTGTGACTTTTGCAGTAAAGAGCTACACCAAGGAGAGAATGAAACAGAACTTCGAAATATTTGATTTTTCGCTTACAAATGATGACTACCAAAAGATTAATCAAATCAAACAGACGCGCAAAATGAACGGGCCTGCTACATTCGATCTTTCTGATATTCTATGGGATGGAGAAAATTAGATACCACATTCATTCATGTTTTGTGTTTTGTGCGTGCATGGCCATCTAATAGAAGAATCAATAGTCTTCAAATAAAAGGATTTATTCTCAGAGAATAAGTATATATTGTTATTGTTTAGAGCTAAATTATTGTTTATGTCTTGAGTTATTGTAACTATTGTTTATTTGTGTTGTTATTGAGTTTATAAGTGGAATGAAGTATCATTCAATCAGTGAGTAATTTGTAATTCTTCTTGTATAATTAAGTTTTGCGTAATGGATATCTTTAACTTTGATCTCTTCTCTCTGCTTTTGTAATATAATATGTGAGAACCTGAAAATGAAATTGAAATTAAATTGAAATACATATAAATACAGAAAATTGTTAAAAAGTTTTTAGTTTTGTACGGTTAGTAAGTTTGTTAGAATTTGTTAAAATTAGTTGAAAATTAGTTGTTTATCTTTTTCTTTTGTACAAATATATAGGGTAGGTGTGTATTTATAATGTAAAAATGTGATGCTTCATTCATTTAATGTATAAAGCATTATTCAAAATTTTTTTGACTTCTTCGAACCTTTTTTCACTCTCTTCTTCAATTTTAAATTTGTTAAAACTTTATCATCAGCTTTAGTTCTTACTTTTCTTTTTTTCTCTCAACAGCTTGCAACATTAGACAGGTACCATTTTATATGGTATTAGAGTTTCAAACGATCATTCAATAGCGTTTTATGACATGAATGTTGCCAACTCTACTAATTCTGTTGCGGATTTTGGCGATTTGTTGTTTTTATGGCCCAATTTTCACAGTTTCAAAGTTAATTTATCAGATCGGGTTCTTCCCTCATTTCTAATTTTATTAGTCTCTATTTTTTTCCATTATGGCAAAAGTCTTAGCATTTTGTTGATATCTCTTCAACTCACACCTCAAAATTATTATCAGTGGTCACATGATATGTGGCGACAGTGGTGTGCTCTCAGATCTAAGATCTACAAAAAGATTAATTACTTTCTTCTTATTTACTTTGAGGCCTACGTAATATAGAGTTAGAAGAAAGACTTATAGTATAGCATTCAAAGAAGTTAGGGACTAGGAAGGAACTAAGAACTACGCTTTAAGGGCTTTTGGAATTAATTAATTACCCCGAGGAATTTAAAGGGCATTTTAAGATATTCTCTTTGATGATGAAGCTCTCAGATCTAAGAATAAGATGAAATTTCTAGATGGATCAATTATAAAACTTGCTGAGCATGAAGTTATAGCTACCTTCGAAGCTAAGGATCGGTGCAATAGTTTTCTTCTTTTTTGGATCAATCTCTCTTAATCTAGAAATTGTTAAGAACGTGATATGGATCACTTCTGTAAATGATTTAAACATTTGCTACTCGCATGAAAATGTGTTTCATAGTTGATGAGCTGAAAGATGCTATTCGCCAAGATGATTTTATTGTTACTACTATTTTATTAAATTAAAATCTATTTAAGAAAAATTAAAAAATTTTCGTATAATTCCGAGTTGTTTAACTTGTATTAATGGTTGCAATTGTGGATCAAAAGACGAGATAGAAATTCAGAGGTAAACAAGCTTCTAAAAACTATAGCAAAGGAAATACTTTATATGTTGTGCACTTATTATAACCGAATTCGTCATTTGGTTAATAATTGTTATAAGAAAAACAATTTTTTTCGTACTTAAAACAGAAATTTACAAATCATCAGTACTAAAGGGGTAATTAAAGATTCCAGTGTTGAGCTAACTAATTCTAGTCAGAATGATAACTGCATGGACGGACATCAGGGAGTAAATGATAGTCTTGGTCCCCCAACTTTTTTTAATAGTAATAAATTATTATGTATAATTTAATTTTTTTAAAAAAATTATTTATTATTTAGTTTAGTATAAATAAAAATTCAGCCTAATTTAAATATTAATAATTTTTAATATTTAAAAAGTAAGTAACAGTATTAAAAAATTTGAAAAAGATATTATTATTAATTAATTAAATAAAAATTTTCAAATTTCATAAAGTGAATTCTTTTTCTTTTTGTGGCCGTCTTTTTTTATTTATTTGGTATTAATTCTCTCAGTTTCAACTGCTACAATTAAAAAATCTTTTTCAACTATGAATATTGTGAAAAATAACTTAGAAATAAAATAAAAGATGAATTTCTTACTAATTGTCTTTTAATTATATTAAAAAAAATTACTGAAAAATTTGACACAAATTCTATTATCGGTGAATTTTATGATACAAAGATTCGACCACTTCGTTAATAAAAAGTATACACATATTTTTTTATTTTAAAATATATTCTATATCGATATATTTTTGTAATACATCTTATATTATATAATTTTTTTATATAATTTCTAATATTATATGTGATTTTGGTCCATAATATCATTTATGGATCCGTTGGATTAGAATACTTGGACCTTTACTTAATCCATTGGCCAATGAGTGCAAAGCCTAAACTAAGGACATTTCTTAATAGAATTATTAAAGAAGGGGAGACGCTCGCAATTACGGATGATATTTTAAACGTAGATAGTTAATATCTGAAAAGATAAAAGGTAATTAAATAGTTTGAATGTTATCTAACATAGTAAATACATACATAAAGCTATAAAATGAAAAATTAAAAGTTAATCCTAATTAAGTTAAAATATTTATATAACTTTTTTCTTAAAACAGATTTGAGACTCACTTAAAACTTATAATTAGAATACATTAAGAGTTACATATTAGAATAGACATTAACTAAAGAAAAAAAAAAGAAAATATATATAATGGATGATATAGTATAATAAATATTCCTGGTGTAGTTATCTACATGAGTTAAGCTTGTATACGAAACAAATAAAAAACGAAACGTGCGTGCTGATGCATGCATACACGTAACAGGTAATTAAATACAGGACAAGTATAGGTAACTAATAATATTCTTGAACAATATGTGAATAATGTGAATTAATAGAGTTAAAAGAGTAAATTTAATAAGTAACACTAAATTAGGATGTAATATACTTATATTTAATTGGTGGTTATTCATGTTGCTTAAGATAATCATTATTCTCCTAACACTCCCCTTAAATATATATACCATATTTTTGACCTTATGGCTGCTTCATTGGACTATATAATGAAAGAATCTTAGCACTTCCACGTTGCATATACATTATACAATGTCTTCAACAGAAAAACCAGCAGCGGTCTCTGTCCCAAATGTGGTCCTACAATCATCATTCAACATGCCGGTGATCGGCTTTGGAACTGGCTCCGAAGCAAACGACAACGACACCATCAAAGCAGCGGCCATTGAGGCCATCAAGCTCGGTTACAGGCACTTTGACACCGCTTCCATCTATGATTCCGAACAGCCTCTCGGAGAAGCCTTTGCTGAAGCCCTTCAACTTGGCCTCATAAATTCCAGAGATGAACTTTTCATCACTTCCAAGTTATGGCTCTCCGATAATCATCCTCATCTTGTTCTCCCTGCTTTACAAAACTCACTCCAGTAAGATCATTTTATTTTCATAATTAATCAGATATTATTAAAGTATATGTTGATGAATAATAAATTCTGATTGATTAATAATAAATTCAAGTAAATGTCTTTTTCGATCTCTAACTATTTACTCGATGGACTTCCCACCCCTTAAAAAATCTAAAAATCCAAATCGATTCCTATCTACTTTGATATATGTACGTTCTAGACCTTATCTATTTTGAGTAAATGCCTTTTTTCGATTCCTAAACAGAAAATGAAATGTACATATATCAAAGTAGATAGACACCGATTTGAATTTTTAGATTTTTTAGGAGGTGAAAAGCCTATCAAACAAATGGTTAGGGACTGAAAAGGACATTTACTCAAATAAATTCTAATTGATGTATGCATGCAGGAATCTTGGATTAGAATACTTGGATCTTTACTTGGTCCACTGTCCAATGAGTGCAAAGCCTGAAATAAGAAAATTTCCTTATAATGAAGATGAATTGGTGCCATTTGACATGAAGGGTGTTTGGACTTCAATGGAGAAATGCCACAGCTTGAGTCTCACAAAATCAATTGGAGTTAGCAACTTCTCTACCAAGAAACTTGAACATCTCCTCTCTTTTGCTACTATTCCTCCTGCAGTTAATCAAGTAATTTTTTTATTCATATTAATTAAACAAATAAACATTGATTTTATTCATTGGATCACTAAATTAAATACCGTTCCACACTAATCACACAATAAATAGGTGGAGTTGAATACATCCTGGCAGCAAAAGAATCTAAGAGAATATTGCAAAACCAAGAATATTGTGATAACTGCATTTTCTCCTTTGGGAGCCAAAGGAGCCAGTTGGGGTAGTAATGATGTTATGGACAGTGAATTGCTCAAGCAAATAGCACATGCTCATGGTAAAACTGTTGCTCAGGTAAAAAAAAAAAAAAAATTAAAGTTGTGCATCAATTTTGAGTTTACATTATGTATATAGAACCATTTACAATGTAACTCGACCTATATCTAATGATGTAATGAATTTGAATTGGTTATAGGTAAGTCTTAGATGGTTGTATGAGCAAGGTGTGACTTTTGCAGTGAAGAGCTACAACAAAGAGAGAATGAAACAAAATCTAGATATATTTGATTTTTCGCTTACAAATGATGACTACCAAAAGATTAATCACATCAAACAAGAGCGAAAACTGAAGAACGGTCCTGCTGCTTTCGATCTTCTTCTTCCAATCTCGAGAAAAGCAATAATGATACTACTTATTGTGTCTTTCATGTGTATACCTTTCGTTTTAAGATTGGATAAGTATATTTGATTGATGTTTTAAATATTTAGCTTTAATTTTAAATTATTGTCTACATATTTGAGTTATTGTAGTTGATTTGTCGTTAATGAGTTTATAGATGGAATGAAGCATTCTAGCCATTCTTCAATAAGTGATTTAATTTATTGTAATTCTTTTGTATAAGTTTTGCGTAATATAATGGATGTATTTAATGATATATGATACAGTCGGAAGAGACCTATATAACTTGATATGCACAGATATTATCACCTGCTGATCAAAAGAAATGAAAATGAAATGACAAGCTATGAAGATGTATATAAACAAAAGGAACATAGACGATGATAATGAAATTGACGAAGAATAGAGACAAGGACAGGGACCAGAGGCGAGGCAGAGAAGAACCACGACGAAGGTTTGAATTATATTTTTCTCCAGCTCTTTTAATTTTCAGCCCCCCAACACTCTCAACTTCTCTCGGCAATTCTAATTCCTGTTGCAATTCTTCTATAACCTTCTTTGAATTATATTTACTAGAGCATTGTCATTAAACCAATTCGTGTCTGCATGTCTTGATTTTCTGGGCTAGTATATACATTGTTGATCTGCTAAAATTAATGCTCCAAGCTTCTTTAATAACTTCTCTGGCTTTTTTTTTCTCGCACCATCTTGCTTAGAATTTAAACCTTCTCTTTATAGCCTCCATTTGTGGGGTGTTTTCTAGTAAGAAAGGTACATAACCCGATCCATTTTTCACAAGCCTAATAACCACTAAAGAGGGATATAGGGTCAACCAGTTTATATACACCAGTACAAGATCCAACCTTTCGTGTATTAGATCTACCCCTGGCCTCCTATTTGACCCATGGTTTTCAAAATTGGATTAGACCAGTTGGTTGAACCAGTTCAACCAAAAATTGGCATTACAAGTGGTTCGATTCACCACTAAAAATCACTCATGACAGAATCAGAAAGAAACCGCTGAACCTCTAGTTTGGACCGATAATCGGCTGATTTGCTTAATGCAGTGTTGTTTTGGAAAAAGAAAAAGAATGCGTTGCTACTCCGAATGCTGGGATTTTTTTATTTAAATTAAATAAATATAAAATTTACCATTTAAATAAATATGGAAGTATTTATTAAAATGCATTTCTTATCATATCTCGAATGTATCCATAATACGTGCAAGCAAGATAATTTTTATATATAACGTTACGATATTTTCGTAAAATATCATATATATCAACATGCAAAACATTATTTTCTTAAAAACTAATTTATTTGAATTAGAACTCAAAAAAAGTATATAAAAAATTGATCGAATTGGATTGATTTAAACTTGAAATAATATTTTACGAGAAATGAAAAGTTACGTGTAAAAATTTAAAACATTAATTATGTGAAAAAATATTAGGGATTAAAAGTTATGTGATCAGGATGAAAAATTACGTGGTCTGATTTCATGATGAGAGGAAACAGAATTATTTTTTTCATTTTTTTCTATTTTACCTGTTTCATCAATTCCACGTTTGTTTTAATATAATAACTGAACACATACCAAAGGTTTTTGATTTTTTTTTTCATCGTATAACTGAACACGTACAACTTTATTATTTTTTTTAAATTTAAATCAATCTAATTTGATCTATTTTTATATGTACTCTCTTTGAGTACGAATTCAAATGGGTTAATTTTCAAGAAAATGATGTACTAATTAATTTTGAATAACTAATTTTAAATACGTAGGAGAAGATACAACTTTTAAAAATTGGATTAATTTAAAAATAAAAATTAAATTGATATTGTTTTAATCATAATTTTTTTATAATAATTTTTTCTATAATAATACACGCAGATTTAAATTTACAAAAATATTGTAACGTTTATAAATACGCAATTTTAAATTATTACAGGGATTTTGTGTTTTTGTTAGAAATAATTGATTTGTTTTGACTTTGGTGTGTTGCTATGTTGTGTTTTTTATTTTTTGTTGAATGATTATTTGATTTTTGAGTTTTGGCTCTAGCATGGACAAGATTACAGGAGTTTTATGTTTTTGTTGAAATTATTGATAAAAATGGGCTTTGCTATGCTACCGCTGTTTTTGAATTTTCGGCTCTAGTATTTTTAAATTTTTGTTGATAATTGATTGATTTCATGGTTTTTGTTAATTTTTTTGTTTGTTGTGGCTTTCTTTAGTTAGTGGGTGACCAAATCCTCATAGACAAAGACCAAGAGGAGCTAGTAGAGCTGAAAAGGGTTCAAGAAAAAATGGTGGGAACTCCTATTAATGGAAGAGCAAGGCCAGCTTTTGCAGTTGTAAATCGTGGAAATGATCAACAACATGGCCCTATCCACCTAGCAATGCTGGGTCGGATTATGGTGTTATAGAGTTCATTAGAGAGGATATTGAAGCCTTGCTGAATGAAAAGTCCAAAAGGAAAGACAAATTCAATTATAAGGTTAGTTAAGATGTTGTTTTAAGCTCCTTGAGTTGGTATGTTATGTGTTGGCATCAATGCTTGTTTCGGTTAATTATTTGAGTTTGAGACCAAAGATGAACCAAGATTCTTTGTTGTTTAGGTAACTATCAACGTGTATTAACACTAAATCAAGGAAGAAGAACTGAATTCAATTATTGTGGAAATAAGAAGGAATTGCACTTCATTGCAAGAGAAGTTAATAAAGGAATAAACAGAAAGATTAGTAAATTAGATTTTTCCTCTAAAAAGTTAAATAAAAGTTTTGAACAATAAATAATTAATGATACAGATCCCAAATTTCCAATATGATCATGTGAGGTATCACACTATTACTGTATTAGATAGATAAATTCCAAACTCATATTTGATAGCGTTCCCAAGAAAAACGTTATATATCCTCCTCAATTTAATTTTAATTTTTCAACAAAATTTGAAATTTGAAATTAAATAAGACGGGATAAAATCTACCCAAAATAAATAGATAGAGATATGCAACAAACAAGACACTATGAGTTTGTTTAGGTATTATTCAATTATTAGAAAAAAAATTTAGTGTGTTTAACAAAATTTTAATAATAAAAGTAAAAATATTAGCAAAATAAAAAGAATATTTTTTAAAAAATTATAATTTATATATT
>NC_029778.3:163797-172154 GCF_000817695.3 Arachis duranensis
CTAAACCCTAAACCCTAAACCCTAAACCCTAAACCCTAAACCCTAAACCCTAAACCCTAAACCCTAAACCCTAAACCCTGACCCCTGAACCCTGACCCCTGAACCCTGAACCCTGAACCCTGAACCCTGAACCCTGAACCCTGAACCCTGAACCCTGAACCCTGAACCCTGAACCCTAAACCCTAAACCCTAAACCCTAAACCCTAAACCCCTAACCCTAAACCCCTAACCCCTAAACCCTGAACCCCTGAACCCTGAACCCTGAACCCTGAACCCTGAACCCTGAACCCTGAACCCAGAAAAACCATAGAAAACCTTAGAAAATCCTAGAAAAACCCTCGAAAACCATAGAAAACCCTAAAAAATTCTCGAAAATCCTAGAAAATACTAGAAAAACCCTAAAAAACTCTCAAAAACCTTAAAAAACCCTCGAAAACCCTAGAAAAAGCCTAGAAAATCCTAGAAAATCCTAGAAAAACCCTCAAAAACCCTAGAAAATCCTAGAAAACCCTAAAAAAACCATAAAAACCTAGAAAACCCTAGAAAACCCTAGAAAACCACTAGAAAATCCTAGAAAAGCATAGAAAACCCTAGAAAATCCTAAAAAACCCTAGAAAACCCTAGAAAAACCCTAGAAAATCCTAGAAAAGCATAGAAAAACCCTAGAAAATCTTAGAAAATCCTAGAAAAACCCTCGAAAACCATAGAAAACCCTAAAAAACTCTCGAAAATCCTAGAAAAACCCTCAAAAACACTAGAAAATCCTAGAAAACCCTAGAAAAACCCTAAAAAACCTAGGAAACCCTAGAAAACCCTAAAAAACCCTAGAAAATCCTAGAAAAACCATAGAAAATTTTAGAAAATCCTAGAAAAACCCTCGAAAATCGTAGAAAACCATAAAAATCTCTCGAAAATCCTAGAAAATACTAGAAAAACCCTAAAAAACCCTAAAAAATCCTAAAAACCCTAGAAAACGCTAGAGAACCCTAGAAAATCCTAGAAAAACCCTCGAAAACCCTAGAAAATCCTAGAAAACCCTAAAAATCCTAGAGAATCCTAGAAAACCCTCGAAAACCATAGAAAACCCTAAAATACCCTTGAAAACCCTAGAAAATACTAGAAAAACCCTAAAAAAACCTCAAAAACCCTAGAAAAATCCTAGAAAATCATAGAAAACCCTAGAAAAACCCTCAAAAACCCTAGAAAATCCTAGAAAACCCTAGAAAAACCCTCGAAAACCATAGTAAATCCTAAGAAAATAATAGAAAACCCTATAAATCTAAAGAAAACCGACAAAAAACCCTAGAAAAACCCTCGAGAATCCTAGAAAGTCGTAGAAAAACATAGAAAATGCAAGAAAACTCCTAGAAAAACCTAAAAAACCCTCAGAAATCCCGAGAAAACCCTAAAAAACCCTCAGAAATCCCTAGAAATCCCTAAAAAATCTGAGAAAATCATAGAAAGTCCATGAAAATCCTAGAAAACTCAAGAAAAACCTAGAAAAACCCTAAAAAATCTTAGAAAATCCTAGAAAAACCCTCGAAAACCATAAAAAACCCTAAATAACTCTCGGAAATCCTAGAAAATATTAGAAAAACCTCGAAAACCCTAGAAAAACCCTCAGAAATCCCTAGAAATCCCTAAAAAATCTGAGAAAATCATAGAAAGTCCATGAAAATCCTAGAAACCCAAGAAAAACCTAGAAAAACCCTAGAAAATCTTAGAAAACCCTAGAAAAACCCTCGAAAACCATAGAAAACCCTAAAAAACTCTCAGAAATCCTAGAAAATATTAGAAAAACCCAAAAAAATCTCGAAAACCCTAGAAAACCCTAGAAAACCCTAGAAAAATCCTCGAAAACCCTAGAAAATCCTAGAAAACCCTAGAGAATCCTTGAAAAACCCTCGAAAATCCTAGAAAAGCGTAGAAAATCATAGAAAACCCTAGAAAACACCTAGAAAAACCTAGAAAATCCTAGACTACCCTCAGAAATCCCTAGAAAACCCAAGAAAACCCTAGAAAACCTTAGAAAATCCGAGAAAAACCCTCAAAAACCATAGAAAAACTTAAAAAACCCTCGAAAATCCTAGAAAATACTAGAAAAACCCTAAAATAACCCTCGAAAACCCTAGAAAAACCCTAGAAAACTTTAAAAACCCTTGAAAACCGTAGAAAAACCCTCAAAAACCCTATAAAATCCTAGAAAACCCTAGAAAAACCCTAGAAAATCCTAAAAAAGCATAGAAAACCCTAGAAAAACCTAGGAAAACCTAGGAAACACTAGAAAAGCGTAAAAAACCCTCGAAAATCCTAGAAAAACCCTAGAAAAACTTAGGAGATACTAGAAAAACCCTCGAAAACCCTAGAAAATCTTAGAAAACCCAAGAAAACCCAAGAAAATCCTAGAAAACCCTCAAAAACCATAGAAAACCCTAAAAAACCCTTGAAAACCCTACAAAATACTAGAAAAACCCTAAAAAATCCTCGAAAACCCTAGAAAAACCCTAAAAAATTCCAGAAAACCCTAGAAAAACCTCAAAAACCCTAGAAAATCATAGAAAACCCTATAAATCCCTAGAAAACCCTAGAAAAACCCTCGAAAATCCTAGAAAATCGTAGAAAACCATAGCAAACACAAGAAAACTCCTAGAAAAACCTAAAAAACCCTCAAAAATCCCTAAAAAACCCTAAAAAACCCTCAGAAATCCCTAGAAAATCCTAAAAAACCAAGAAAATCTTCGAAAACCCTTGAAAGTCCTAGAAAACCTAAGAAAACCCTAGAAAAACCCTAGAAAACCTTAGAAAATCCTAGAAAAACCCTCGAAAACCATAGAAAATCTTAAAAAACTCTAGAAATCCCTTGAAAACCCTAAAAAAACTCTCGAAAACCCTAGAAAATCCTAGAACTAGAAAAACCCTCAAAAACCCTAGAAAATCCTAGAAAACCCTAGAGAATCCTAGAAAAACCCTCGAAAACCATAGAAAACCCTAAAACACTCTCGAAAACCCTAGAAAACCCTAAGAAAACCATAGAAAACCCTATAAATCCAAAGAAAACCCTAGAAAACCCTAGAAAAACCCTCGAAAATCCTAGAAAGTCGTAGAAAACCATAGGAAACACAAGAAAACTCCTAGAAAAACCTAAAAAACCCTCAGAAATCCCTAGAAAGTCCTAAAAAATGCTCAGAAATCCCTAGAAATCCCTAAAAAATCCAAGAAAATCATAGAAAATCCTTGAAAATCCTAGAAAACCCAAGAAAAACCTAGAAAAACCCTAGAAAATCCTAGAAAAACCCTCGAAAACCATAGAAAACGCTAAAAAACTCTCGAAAATCCTAGAAAATATTAGAAAAACCCTAAAAAACCCTCGAAAACCCTAGAAAAACCTAGAAAACCCTAGAAAACACTAGAAAAACCCTCGAAAACCCTAGAAAATCTTAGAAAGCCCTAGAAAATCCTAGAAAAATCCTAGAAAATCCTAAAAAAGTGTAGAAAATCATAGAAAACCTTAGAAAACACCTAGAAAAACCTATAATACCCTCAGAAATCCCTAGAAAACCCAAGAAAACCCTAGAAAACCTTAGAAAATCTGAAAAAACCCTCGAAAACCATAGAAAACCCTAAAAAACCCTCGAAAATACAAGAAAAACCCTTAAAAAACCCACGAAAACCCTAGAAAAACCCTAGAAAACTCTAAAAACCCTAGAAAAATCCTCAAAAACCCTAGAAAATCCTAGAAAACTCTAGAAAAACCCTAGAAAAGCGTAGAAAACCCTAGAAAAACCTAGGAAAACCTAGGAAACACTAGAAAAGCGTAAAAAACCCTCGAAAATACTAGAAAAACCCTAGAAAAACCTAGGAAACACTAGAGAAACCCTCGAAAACCCTAGAAAATCCTAGAAAACCCTAGAAAATCCTAGAAAACCCTCGAAAACCATAGAAAACCCTAAAAAACCCTTGAAAACACTAGAAAATACTAGAAAAACCCTAAAAAACCCTCAAAAACGCTAGAAAAACCTATAAAATTCCAAAAAACCCTCAAAAACCCTAGAAAATCCTAAAAAAATCCTAGAAAATCCTAGAAAAACCCTCGAAAACCATTGAAAACCCTAAAAACTCTCGAAAACCCTAGAAAACCTTAAGAAAATCATAGAAAACCCTATAAATCCAAAGAAAACCCTAGAAAACCCTAGAAAAACCCTCGAAAATCCTAGAAAATCGTAGAAAACCATAGCAAACACAAGAAAACTCCTAGAAAAACCTAGAAAAACCCTGGAAAATCCTAGAAAAATCCTCAAAAACTATAAAAAACCCTCGAAAACCCAAGAAAAACCTAAGAAAACCATAGAAATCCCTAGAAAACCTTAGAAAACCCCAAAAAAGATCTTAGAAAACTCTAAAAAACAAAAAAAATCTTAGAAAACCCTAGAAAAACTTAGAAGACCTTAAAAATAAAAAACCCTAGAAAATCCTAGGAAAAAATCGAAAACCATAGAAAACCCTAAAAAAGTCTCGAAAACCCTAGAAAATCATAGAAAATCCTACAAAAACCCTCGAAAACCATAAAAAATTCTAGAAAACCCCTACAAAAACTTAGAAAACCCTAGGAAACCCTAGAAAATCATAGAAAATCCTAGAAAAACCCAAAAAATCTTTAGAAAATCCTATAAAATCCTAGAAAAACTTTAGAAAATCCTATAAAATCCTAGAAAAATCCTCAAAAACCATAGAAAACTTTAAGAAAATCTTAGAAAACCCTAAAAATTACTAAAAAACCCTAGAAAACCCTAAAAAAACTCTAGAAAATCCTAGAAAATGGCAGAAAACCATAGAAAACCCTTAGAAAAAGCCCAGAAAACCCTTTAAAATCCCTAAAAAATGCTAGTAAATCGTAGGAAATCCAAAAATACCCTAAAAACCCTAGAAAAACACTAGAAAACCTTAGAAACTACTAGAAAACTCTAAAAAACTCTAGAAAACCCAAGAAAACACTAGAAAAACCCTAGAAAATCCTAAAAAATCCTAGAAACCCCTAGAAAACGGTAGAATATCCTAGAAAAACCCTCGAAAATCATGGAAAATACTAAAAAATCCTCGAAAATCCTAGAAAACCATAAGAAAACTCTAGAAAACCATAGAAAATACTAGAAAATCCTAAAAAATTCCAGAAAACCATTAGAAATCCCTAGAAAATCCTAGAAAATTCAAAAATACACTAAAAACACTATAAAACCTTAGAAAATAAAAAACCCTAGAAAACCTAAGAAAAACAATTGAAAACCATAGAATACTATAAAAAAAAGCCTAAAAAATCCTAGAAAATTCTAGAAAAACTTTCAAAAACCATAGAAAATCCTAGGAAACCGCTAGAAAAAACCTAGACAACCCTTAAAAATTCCTAGAAAACCTAAGAAAACCTAAGAAAACCCTAGAAAACCCTCGAAAATCCTAGAAAAATCCCAGAAAATCCTAGAAAATCCTAGAAAAACCGTCAAAAATAATAGAAAACCCTTAACAACCCACAAAAACCCTCAAAAACCTTAGAAAACTATAGAAATCCCTAGAAATCCCTAGAAAATCCTAAAATAACCATAGAAAACCCTAGAAAATCCTAAAAAAATCATAGAAAATCCTAGAAAATGGGAGAAAACCATCGAAACCCTAGAAAACCTTAGAAAACACTAAAAAACACTAGAAACCAAGGTTGCGAGAACCGGACCGGTCAATAAACCGGTGAGGTCACTGGTTCAATGGTTCACTGGTTCGACCGGAGTTCGACCGGGGTTCAACCGGTTTAATTAAATATTAAATAAAATTATTAAAAAACCTAAAAATAATTTTAAATATATAAATTCAATAATTTCTAACTTAATAAAATTTAAAATTTCACATAATAAATTATCCATTACTTAATATTAGAAGTTTACAAATAATTTCAAACATCAAAATTTAGGTCCATGTGGATGATCAAAGTTTCACACTTTGACTTGTGACTGATGAGCCATTATGAATGCTTTCATTATCTTTATGGGGTGGCATGGACTTTTTAGAGGGTAGACAAGATGGGATGGCTTTTCTTTACTTGAAAAGAAAAATGACATGTGAATTATGAAAGAAATGGACCACATCTTCAAACCATTTTGGAGGGACTTCTCTGCTTACTTGATCTCGTGGAAGGCTACATGCAAATGCCATTTGCTTCAATATATAACACATGCTTTACATTTCTCCAATAAAGTTTATTTCGAATGAGTTCTACAAAAGCTTACCCCAACCACTACCCTAGTAAGTTGTAGTTTATCTAAACACACACAAAGCTAATCTTAGAGATGTAAAATATATGTTGAAATTTTCAAATGTAATGATTATTATTGAGTATTTTCTATTTACAATTCTTAACTAATACCTTGGCAAAATCTTTACTAAAATACTTTCACAAGTAATAAGGTACTGTGTTTTTATTCTTAAACTGAACAAACTTGTAGCTTTGAAAAGCTTTATTTTTCAATGTAATGAAAAGAGTTCAAGTAATCATGTGAAACCTATGCCTTTGCCTATGGGACTATTCTATAGTTGTCTAACAACATATTTTGGTAAATGATCAGCATGTTCATGGAAGATATAGTTTAGCAATCAGAATCAACACAAGAGAAGAGTAGGACATCCATTCAAAGTATATATACACATACTTTTTCATTCAAAAATTCTTGGAGCCTTCGCTGGACGATTTGTATATCCTGTAAGCAGCAATGCACATTGTGAAGTTACCAATAACGGTCAGCGCCGCTTGAAGAGCCACCAATACATGCAACTCATTACAGAACCCCTCATTCATTTTGTATGTTCAACCTATTTCAATAAATTCGAGAGCACAAGTGCACAACTCATTAATCCTAAAATTATCAATAATTATAATATAATTGTGAATCATACAGAATTAGCATTTATATGATATTTATAGCATCAAATAACCCAATTCACTGATGAACAAATAACCTCAGCAAATAAATCAAAAACATTCAAAGAAAATCAAATTCATGAAGCAGCAAACAAAAATCAGAAGCAATCAAAACCCAATTCACTAATGAACAAATAACCTCAGCAAATAAATCAAAAAAATCAAAGAAAATCAAATTCATGAAGCAGCAAACAAAAATCAGAAGCAGCAAACAAAAATCATGAAGCAATCAAAAACAAATTCACTGATGAAGGTAGAAACATGTTTAAACAGATATAGGAACAGATATAGGAAGCAGAAACATGTTCAAATTCAACTTTAGCCCAATTTAAGCAGCAAAAAATTGAAGCATCAAAATTAAACAGATATAGGAACAGAAACATCAAATATAAACATGAAGTCATGAACAGAAAGGAACATGAACAGAGAGCAACATGTTTTCTGTGATACAGAGGAACAGGAACAAGAACAAGAGGTGCGACGGCGATGAGGGGCTGTGGCCTGTGCGAGGGTGAGAGGGTGAGAGAAACTAAGATACTGACTGAGGGTGGTGGCTGGTGGCAATTAGGGATTTAGGGTTCATGAAGGAAACCTGATGCTGATAGAGTGATAGCCCTTTTCTCTTTTTTTTTCTTCTTCAAAATGACGCCGTTTTGAAGTTTAGTATTCAAACCAATAAACCGTGAAAAAATCGGACGGTTCTTCCGGTTCACCGGTTAACTGCCGGTTCAACTGGTTTTTTCACCGATTTTTTGCCAACCGGTTTTTTACCTTACCCGGACTGGTTAGGTGACCAGTTCCCGATTTTTCCGATTGAACCGGCCGGTCCGGTTCGGTTTTCAGAACCATGCTAGAAACTTCAAGAAAAATCCTAAAAACCCAAAAAAATCCTAAAAAACTGTAGAAAATCTTAGAGAAACCTTCAAAAATCATAGAAAACCCTAAAAAACCCTCGAAAACCCTAAAAACCATAAGAAGAATCGAAGAAAACCGTAGAAAATACTAGAAAACCATTACAAAATACTAGAAAATCCTCGAAAACCCTAGAAAACCATAAGAAAACCCTAGAAAACACTAGATATCCCTAGAAAACCCTGCAACACCCTAGAAAAAAGCTAGAAAACCCTAGAAAAACACTCGAAACTTGCAAAAAACCTAAGAAAACCATAAAAAACCCTAGAAACCCCTAGTAAACCTTAGAAAACCCAAGAAAAATTTTAAAAAACCCTAAAAAACCCAAAAAAAACCTTAGAAAACTCTAGAAAAACCTAGAAGACCTTAGAAAATAAAAAAAACCATAGGAAAAATCGAAAACCATAGAAAACCCTAAAAAAGCCTCGAAAACACTAGAAAATCATAGAAAATCCTACAAAAACCCTCGAAAACCATAGAAAACACT